>NW_026020119.1:0-102960 GCF_900185275.1 Solanum verrucosum | reverse complement strand
TCCTTGCCCGGATGGTAGAGAATAAAGAGGTCATAGTCCTTCAGGAGCTCAATCCAATGGCGCTGTCTCAAATTAAGATCCCTCTGGCTCATAATGTACTGAAGGCTCATGTGATCAGTATAGATCTCGCATCGAACACCATACAGGTAAAGCCTCCAAATCTTAAGCGCAAAAACTACCACCGCCAACTCTAAGTCATGAGTGGGGTAGTTGCGCTCGTGCGGCTTAAGCTGCCTCGACGCATAAGCAATAACGCGGCCCTGTTGCATCAGTACACAACCCAAACCAATGCCGGATGCGTCACAATAAACAGTAAACCCCTCGCCCTCAACTGGAAGAGTCAATATATGAGCGGTGGTAAGCAACTCCTTAAGCCTCAGAAAGCTCCTCACACACTCCTCCGACCACACAAACGGAACATCCTGGCAAGTCAAAGGCGCTGCTATAGTAGAAAATCCCTCAACAAAACGCCTGTAGTAGCCTGCCAATCCGACGAAGCTACGAATCTCAGTCACAGAGGTGGGTATGGCCCAATCACGAATGGCCTCAATCTTAGCGGGATCTACCATAATGCCATCCTTAGACACCACGTGCCCCAAGAATGCTACGGACTCAAGCCAAAACTCGCACTTTGAGAACTTGGCATAAAGTCGTTGGCCTCTCAAAGTCTGGAGCACTATCCTCAAATGCTGCTCATGCTCCTCCCGGCTCCGCGAGTATACTAGAATGTCATCTATGAAGACTATGACAAACGAATCCAAGTACGACCTAAACATCCTAGTAATCAAGTCCATGAACGCCGCAGGGGCGTTAGTCAACCCAAAAGACATCACTAGGAACTCATAGTCGCCGTAACGAGTCCTAAATGCAGTTTTAGGGACGTCCGCTGCCCTAATCCTCAACTGGTGGTAGCTGGATCTTAAATCAATTTTAGAAAATATCACGGCACACTGAAGTTGGTCAAATAGATCATCAATCCTAGGCATGGGGTAACGGTTCTTCACTATCACATTGTTCAACTGCCTGTAGTCGATGCACAATCGCATAGTACCGTGCTTCTTCTTCACGAAGAGGACTGGGGCAACCCAAGGCGATACACTTGGCCGAATGAATCCCTTATCTAGGAGATCCTGAATCTGAACACTGAGCTCCTTGAGCTCTACGGGGGCCATACGGTACGGTGGTATAGAAATGGGCTTAGTGCCCGACTCTACTTCAATAGGAAAGTCAATGTCACGATCAGGAGGGAGACCAGGCAGATTGGCAGGAAACACATCTGTAAACTCTCGAACAATAGGTACTGAATCAACGGTAGGACCCTCCCTACTAACATCTCTAACATAAGCTAAATAAGCCAAACACCCGCTAGCCATCAACCTCTGGGCCCGAACAAAAGATATCATCCCAACTGGCGTGCGACTACAAAAGCTCTTCCACACCACTGGTGGAATACCAGGCATGGCTAAAGTAACGATCTTGACATAGCAATCCAAGACCGCACGGTGGGGAGATAACCAATCCATACCCAAAATCAATTCAAAATCCACCATGTCAAGAAAAATGAGATCAACCCTAGTGTCTCGACTCTGAATAGTCACCACACAGGATCTAAATACCTGATCCACTACTAAAGAATCACAGACCGGGGTCGAAACACGCAACGGCTCAACCAATACCTCTGGGCTCCTACTCAATAGAGGAGAACAATAAACAGATATATAATAATAAGTAGAGCCTGGATAAAATAAGGCGGATGCGGGCTGATGGCATAATAACACTGTACTTGTGATCATATCGTCTGAGGTCTCAGCATCTACTCTAGCTGGAGCTGCATAAAAGTGGGCCTGGCCTCCCCGACCCTGTGCATCGGCTCTTCCCCCTAACTTGCCTCCCCGGGGACCACCCCGTATACCCCTGTGACCACCCTTGCGGTCCTGTCCCTGGCCTCCGCTTCTAGCTGGAGGTGCTGGTGCTGGCGCTGGCGCATGCCTAGCTGCTTTTGAAGCGGGTAAGGCTAACCTGCGATGGGGACACTCGCGGTCCCAATGATCTAACTCCCCACACTCATATCACCACTGGGACTGTCGACTGAGAGCTGGAGGTCGGCTACCCCGGCTAGAAGAACCTATCTGTGAACAACCTCGGCCCCGACTAGGACCGGCACTAAAACCAATATGGCGGTGCTGATCACCCTCCGATGCCTGGAGAGAGGCCTGGAAGGGGCGACTAGACTGACCCGACTGAAACCTTTGCTGAGATCTATCATAAGACTCTCGGGGTCTGAAACGGCGCCTATCAAGGCTATCCTCCTGTCTAGCTCTCTTGCCGCTGCCCCCTTGGGCCTCGCGACGGAGGTGCTCAATAGTGCGGACATGGTCCACTACATCCAGAAATGAGCGGCCTGTTGAGACTAAAGACTGAGTCTCAATCCGCAACTATAGTCTCAAACCCCGAACAAAACAACGAACCCTCTCCTCCTCAGTAGGTAATATCATGGCGGCATGCCTGGAGAGCTGATGGAATCAGCCCTCATACTCTGATACTGTCATGGAGCCCTGCTCTAACCGAGCAAACTGATCTCTGAGCTGATCTCTGATGCTCCTGGGAATAAATCGGGCCAAGAAGGCCTCTGAAAACTCAGTCCATGTGATCGGTGGAGACCCAGCTGCCCTGGTCTGTAAATATGTACGCCACCATTGCCTAGCGGGACCGTCTAGTTGGTAAGCGGTGAAGTCTGCTCCTCTCGACTCCACTAAACCCAAAGTATGTAGCCGCTCGCGGCAAGTAAGTAGAAACTCGTGGGCATTCTCACCCGCAACCCCAGAAAACCTCGGCAGTGATTGTCTAAGGAACACCCCGAGCATCTTCTGCTCCTGAAGTGGCATGACGCCCTCCAAATTGTTAGGCTGAACAACCGGGGCCGCTAGCTGTTGAACAACCGGTGTCGCTGGTGCAGGCTTGCCGTGCGGTACTGGAGCAGCTGGAGCTAGAGCATGCTGCATACCCCCAATGGCAGCTAGTATGTGTACAAGCATCGCCTGTATACCTGGAGCTGCCACAAGCTCGGGCGGTGGCTGGGCTGGTCTCGGGCCGTTCGATTGCTGCTGGGCTGGAGCTGCTGGTAGCTCTATCATCGGCTCCGGAGTTTGCTCTCGGTCCTGGGCTGGTGTTGTAGCTCTGGCACGACCTCGAGGTCGGCCTTTACCACTAGCTGGGGCCCTACCACGCGTGAGAGCCATCCCCGTAAAAGAGTGGAACAAGTAAGATTTTTAGAAATCGATAAGACACACAATGCACGACAGTGATACAAAAGCGACACGTTCCTGAAGACATCCTGTAGCCTCCCGAAGATAAGTAACGGACGTCTCCGTACCGATCTGCAGGACTCTACTAGACGTTATCTCTGTACAAGTGAGACCCACGAACCTGGGGCTCTGATACCAATTTGTCAAGACCCAATTTCTCAGGTCATGATGGCGCCTACTATATGACCCACCAGTATGCAAGCCCACCCATATCCCGAAACTCGAAGTAATGGGATGTTAGGGTAGAAAACCAACCAATCAACCTAAAATAGTAATAATTATAACAAGAACATGCCATGAACGGGCAGAAGCGAATAAACATATATACACAAAATGAATTCCTCCAAAAACCTGGAAGTCACAAGTACAGGGCTGCTAACAAAAGTACAAGTCATAAAATTGGACCACAGAAACAAGCTGTCTAAAAAGGCAAAAGACAAGCAAAATTAAGTACAGTAGTAGACGAGCAAATCCAGGACGTTGTGTGATCACCCTTGCCTCCGATCACGACCGCAGCTGGCTCGAATCAACGTCAGTAGCTAGTACTCGGACCTGCATCACGAAAATAGATGCAGAGTGTAGTATGAGTACCAAAACAACAGGTACCCAGTAGGATCAGACCGACTGATCAAGATAAGCAAAAGTGAACTGAAATGCGAATAAAGGGTCACAATCAAGGGCAAAAGAGTAGTAAATATGGGTATGTACACGAGCGTACAGGGAACAAAGACAAGGAATCTAACTAACTCCGTCGGGCTCCCATAAACCCGACGGGTACGCCCGTGCAGAATAAAGGAAACCACCTGCACGGACCCCCATAAGCCCGGCAGATGCACTTGCAGTTGAAGTAAAAGAATGGAGCTAAAGGTCTTTCACAATATTACCAATTTCCGGACTTTAACTGAACCATTCCCAATTATATTTCAAGATCTCATTACGTCCCGGACTTTAATCGGAACATCTCCAACCTCCAAAACCTCAACCTACAGATGAGAGTAATCAAAGACTAAACTGAAGCTTTAGTAAGGAATTGGGAATGCACCACGTGCAAGCTGGACCACGGATTCGAACCGGGTACTATAGCTAATGAGTCAACCTATATAGGCTGGACCACGGACTCGAACCGGGTGTTGTAGCCAAAGGTCGGGCACGGGTGGGCTTGACCACAGACTCGAACCGGGTACTGTAGCCAAAATCAGATCACAGGTAAGCTAGACCACGGACTCGAACCGGGTACTGTACCCAAAATCAGATCACAGGTAAGCTGGACCACGGACTCTAACCGGGTATCTATAGCCGATAGAATCGCAGGGCATTATGGATACAAGGTCATAAGCTGATTTACCGCCTAGCTAAGGCTCAGACTATCAGACTCAAGTCTGCTATATCAGTCTACAAGAAGCTGACCGTCCGAAACGACGTCGGAAAAAGTTCTACTGCCTAACGATATTCGAAACCTCGCAAGTCTATGGCAACACTGGTCTAAGCCTAGACTAAGGCCAAACATACTTCAAATCAATATTATCATATACACCACAAGGTATGGATGTTCAATAATATCCAGAGTCATGCTTTCATAATCCAACAATTTCCCGAAATAAGGTCTAAGGCAGGAATTATAGAAATTTAGCATGCTCGACACCCGAACCCCTCCATACTTAAAGCAAATCAATAAACAATTGCCTAAACATGCTCAATCTCACGAGGGGAAAGCCATAGCCTACCTGAAAGCCGATCACGCGTGCTCCAACTCACGGTACCGGAGCTTTTCCACTCCGAACGGTCTCCAAATAATTCTCCATTATCAAAAGGTTAATCACCTCGTCATTACGAATAAAATTATATTTTTTGGAGGCGGACCCAAAATTGGGTCTAAAACGGGATTGTGGGACCCACAATTGGAATCCCGAAAACGAATCCGTGAAAACGTCCCAAATACCTTACTAAACTAATACCCCAAAATTTAGCACAAAAAGATGCCTAGAACATAGCAAATCAGTCCCAACAATTAAAATCATTAATAAGTCTTGACTTACGACTTGGCAGCCCCTTGATCACCAAATTCTGGAAAAACGAGACCCTTCCAACCCAAACAGATTATACCACGACGATCCTTGCGAAAAACTCTACAAGTTAGCCTAAAGAATGACTCAAAACGGACCTAAGATGATCAAGATCTAACCTTTCAAAGTTCAACAAAAATTCATTCCGAAAATCACTCTAGCAGTTGCTAAATTCGATTCCTTACCTCAAACGAAGCCTCCCCTCGCGTTTTTGAGCTCACCTCTAGATTCCCCACGAAATTCTCTTGAAATTAGCCTTTTGAATCAGCTAATTTGAGCTCAAAATGGAAGAGATATCTATGTTTGAAGATGAGGAAGAAAAAAGAAAAAAAAGGACGAGAATTGTCCTTAAATCTGGAAATTTCCAGATTTCAACACGCTGTCACGTGGCGTCGCCTGGCTCTGTCACGTCACCACCGCATTAGAATTCAACAACTCTTCAAACTTAAATTTCGATGTTACGGATTCGTTCGTAGTCGGAAAAACACAAACCATATATGGAATCTGATTGGAAATGATATTTCGGACTCAACGGTGATGTCGGAATTTCCTTTGGAGATCCTTCGATGAAAAGTGGGTCCCACACCCAGTATCGTTTTGAGCCAGATTCCACAACGGGCATCTAAAGCCTCGGGAAGTGAACAAAGGGTCATTCTAGACCAAAATCGATATTCGGAAGCTAACCTAGCTGTCAGAATTTTCATCTGAGCACGTCTTCAAGAAGGTTGACCAAAGTCAACTGTAGGCCATATTGCAAGGGCAAAAACGTCAAATGGCCCTAAACTCGTATCGATTGCTCGATACTCGTGTTGACCATGCTACTAGCCAAATTTGGTCATTTCGGAGCTGATGGAATCGTCAGAATTTTATTTTGAGGTCTTTTACCTGAATTTATGACCGAAGTCACCTTTTCAAGTTACAAAATCTCTAAAACAGGGAAACGGGCCTAAAACCCAAACGAACGACCAGGCGACCGAACAGTCAGTGCCGGCAAGTCATAAATGACTTGGGGTCGCTACAGGAACGCTCTAAACGATGGAATGAATGCTTTAATTTAAAAATGACCTGGACGACCATTACAATATCCACTACTAAAAGAACTTTCGTCCGCGAAAGTAAGAGTCAAGAAGTACCTGAAGGCTCAAATAAGTCGGGGAACTGCGCCTGCATCTCCTGCTCGGTCTCCCATGTAGCCTCCTCAACTGGACGATGTCTCCAATGGACCTTAACCACAGGAATGGCTCTGTAACGCAACCGTCTGACATCTCTGGCCAAAATAGCAACTGGCTCCTCAATGTATCTCAAACTGTCATCCAAGTCAACTGCATCATACTGACTCATATGGGACTCATCTGGAACATACCGGCGCAACATCAAAACATGAAAAACTGGGTGAATACCTGAAAAGGCCGGGGGCAAAGCTAACTCATATGCGACCTCCCCAATTGTCCTCAATATCTCAAAAGGACCTATATACCTGGGGCTAAGCTTGCCCTGCCTCAAAAATCTCATTACACCCTTCATGGGCGACATATGGAGGAATACTCTATCACCAACAGCAAATTTCAACGGTCGACGCCTACGGTCTGCATAACTCTGTTGTCTACTCTAGGCTGTCCTGATTCTATCCTGAATCACCCTCACATGATCTAAAGCCTCTCGCATTAAGTCTGTATCGCGCGACCTGGGCTTTGTAGAGTCAAACCAACCAACTGGAGAGCGACAACGCCTACCATATAAGGCCTCGAATGGGGCCATCTGAAAACTCGAGTGGTAGCTGTTGTTGTTCGCTAACTCTGCCAAAGGCAAACACTGGTCCCACTGACCCCCAAAATCCATAACACAAGCCCGCAACATGTCCTCAAGAACCTGAATCGTGCGCTCCGACTGACCATCAGTCTGCGGGTGGAAAGTTATGCTAAGGTCAACACGGGTACCCAACTCATCCTGGAAGGTCCTCCAGAAGCTAGATGTGAGTTGTGGGCCCTTGTCTGAGATGATGGAAACAGGCACACCATGAAGACGAACCACCTCTCGAATGTAGATACGGACTAACCTCTCAGCATTGTAGGAAGTACGGACAGGAATGAAGTGTGCTGACTTGGTCAATCGATCCACGATGACCCAAATACTATCATGACCACGGGAAGTGCGGGGTAATCCTACAACGAAGTCCATGGTGATCCTCTCCCATTTCCACTCAGGAATGGGTAATCTCTGAAGCCCGCCACCAGGCCTCAAATGCTCGGCCTTAACCTGCTGACAATTTAAGCAACGCAATACATAATCCGCAATATATCTCCTCATGCCGCTCCACCAGTAGTGCTGTCTCAAGTCCCGATACATCTTAGTTGTGCCCGGATGAATAGAATATTTGGAGTCATGGGCCTCGGTAAGAATTATCTGAATCAGACCCCAAACTCTTGGAACACAAAGTCGATCACCAAATCTTAAAACCCCATCTAAATCTAAGGTAGCCAGGCCATTGTCACCTCCCAAAACTCGATCTCGAAGTGCCACCAAGTCCTCATACTCAAACTGACGGCTGCGAATCCGATCCAGCAGAGATGACTGAGCATCCACATAAGCTAGTACACACCGGGAATCAGAGATATCAAGCCGTATCATCCGGTTAGCTAAGGACTGGATGTCCAAAGCTAATGGTCGCTCCATAGTAGAAAGAAAGGCTAGACTACCCATACTCACTGCCTTCCGACTCAAGGCGTCTGCTACTACATTTTCCTTGCCCGGATGGTAGAGAATAAAGAGGTCATAGTCCTTCAGGAGCTCAATCCAATGGCGCTGTCTCAAATTAAGATCCCTCTGGCTCATAATGTACTGAAGGCTCATGTGATCAGTATAGATCTCGCATCGAACACCATACAGGTAAAGCCTCCAAATCTTAAGCGCAAAAACTACCACCGCCAACTCTAAGTCATGAGTGGGGTAGTTGCGCTCGTGCGGCTTAAGCTGCCTCGACGCATAAGCAATAACGCGGCCCTGTGCATCAGTACACAACCCAAACCAATGCCGGATGCGTCACAATAAACAGTAAACCCCTCGCCCTCAACTGGAAGAGTCAATATATGAGCGGTGGTAAGCAACTCCTTAAGCCTCAGAAAGCTCCTCACACACTCCTCCGACCACACAAACGGAACATCCTGGCAAGTCAAAGGCGCTGCTATAGTAGAAAATCCCTCAACAAAACGCCTGTAGTAGCCTGCCAATCCGACGAAGCTACGAATCTCAGTCACAGAGGTGGGTATGGCCCAATCACGAATGGCCTCAATCTTAGCGGGATCTACCATAATGCCATCCTTAGACACCACGTGCCCCAAGAATGCTACGGACTCAAGCCAAAACTCGCACTTTGAGAACTTGGCATAAAGTCGTGGCCTCTCAAAGTCTGGAGCACTATCCTCAAATGCTGCTCATGCTCCTCCCGGCTCCGCGAGTATACTAGAATGTCATCTATGAAGACTATGACAAACGAATCCAAGTACGACCTAAACATCCTAGTAATCAAGTCCATGAACGCCGCAGGGGCGTTAGTCAACCCAAAAGACATCACTAGGAACTCATAGTCGCCGTAACGAGTCCTAAATGCAGTTTTAGGGACGTCCGCTGCCCTAATCCTCAACTGGTGGTAGCTGGATCTTAAATCAATTTTAGAAAATATCACGGCACACTGAAGTTGGTCAAATAGATCATCAATCCTAGGCATGGGGTAACGGTTCTTCACTATCACATTGTTCAACTGCCTGTAGTCGATGCACAATCGCATAGTACCGTGCTTCTTCTTCACGAAGAGGACTGGGGCAACCCAAGGCGATACACTTGGCCGAATGAATCCCTTATCTAGGAGATCCTGAATCTGAACACTGAGCTCCTTGAGCTCTACGGGGGCCATACGGTACGGTGGTATAGAAATGGGCTTAGTGCCCGACTCTACTTCAATAGGAAAGTCAATGTCACGATCAGGAGGGAGACCAGGCAGATTGGCAGGAAACACATCTGTAAACTCTCGAACAATAGGTACTGAATCAACGGTAGGACCCTCCCTACTAACATCTCTAACATAAGCTAAATAAGCCAAACACCCGCTAGCCATCAACCTCTGGGCCCGAACAAAAGATATCATCCCAACTGGCGTGCGACTACAAAAGCTCTTCCACACCACTGGTGGAATACCAGGCATGGCTAAAGTAACGATCTTGACATAGCAATCCAAGACCGCACGGTGGGGAGATAACCAATCCATACCCAAAATCAATTCAAAATCCACCATGTCAAGAAAAATGAGATCAACCCTAGTGTCTCGACTCTGAATAGTCACCACACAGGATCTAAATACCTGATCCACTACTAAAGAATCACAGACCGGGGTCGAAACACGCAACGGCTCAACCAATACCTCTGGGCTCCTACTCAATAGAGGAGAACAATAAACAGATATATAATAATAAGTAGAGCCTGGATAAAATAAGGCGGATGCGGGCTGATGGCATAATAACACTGTACTTGTGATCATATCGTCTGAGGTCTCAGCATCTACTCTAGCTGGAGCTGCATAAAAGTGGGCCTGGCCTCCCCGACCCTGTGCATCGGCTCTTCCCCCTAACTTGCCTCCCCGGGGACCACCCCGTATACCCCTGTGACCACCCTTGCGGTCCTGTCCCTGGCCTCCGCTTCTAGCTGGAGGTGCTGGTGCTGGCGCTGGCGCATGCCTAGCTGCTTTTGAAGCGGGTAAGGCTAACCTGCGATGGGGACACTCGCGGTCCCAATGATCTAACTCCCCACACTCATATCACCACTGGGACTGTCGACTGAGAGCTGGAGGTCGGCTACCCCGGCTAGAAGAACCTATCTGTGAACAACCTCGGCCCCGACTAGGACCGGCACTAAAACCAATATGGCGGTGCTGATCACCCTCCGATGCCTGGAGAGAGGCCTGGAAGGGGCGACTAGACTGACCCGACTGAAACCTTTGCTGAGATCTATCATAAGACTCTCGGGGTCTGAAACGGCGCCTATCAAGGCTATCCTCCTGTCTAGCTCTCTTGCCGCTGCCCCCTTGGGCCTCGCGACGGAGGTGCTCAATAGTGCGGACATGGTCCACTACATCCAGAAATGAGCGGCCTGTTGAGACTAAAGACTGAGTCTCAATCCGCAACTATAGTCTCAAACCCCGAACAAAACAACGAACCCTCTCCTCCTCAGTAGGTAATATCATGGCGGCATGCCTGGAGAGCTGATGGAATCAGCCCTCATACTCTGATACTGTCATGGAGCCCTGCTCTAACCGAGCAAACTGATCTCTGAGCTGATCTCTGATGCTCCTGGGAATAAATCGGGCCAAGAAGGCCTCTGAAAACTCAGTCCATGTGATCGGTGGAGACCCAGCTGCCCTGGTCTGTAAATATGTACGCCACCATTGCCTAGCGGGACCGTCTAGTTGGTAAGCGGTGAAGTCTGCTCCTCTCGACTCCACTAAACCCAAAGTATGTAGCCGCTCGCGGCAAGTAAGTAGAAACTCGTGGGCATTCTCACCCGCACCCCAGAAAACCTCGGCAGTGATGTCTAAGGAACACCCCGAGCATCTTCTGCTCCTGAAGTGGCATGACGCCCTCCAAATTGTTAGGCTGAACAACCGGGGCCGCTAGCTGTTGAACAACCGGTGTCGCTGGTGCAGGCTTGCCGTGCGGTACTGGAGCAGCTGGAGCTAGAGCATGCTGCATACCCCCAATGGCAGCTAGTATGTGTACAAGCATCGCCTGTATACCTGGAGCTGCCACAAGCTCGGGCGGTGGCTGGGCTGGTCCGGGCCGTTCGATTGCTGCTGGGCTGGAGCTGCTGGTAGCTCTATCATCGGCTCCGGAGTTTGCTCTCGGTCCTGGGCTGGTGTTGTAGCTCTGGCACGACCTCGAGGTCGGCCTTTACCACTAGCTGGGGCCCTACCACGCGTGAGAGCCATCCCGTAAAAGAGTGGAACAAGTAAGATTTTCAGAAATCGATAAGACACACAATGCACGACAGTGATACAAAAGCGACACGTTCCTGAAGACATCCTGTAGCCTCCCGAAGATAAGTAACGGACGTCTCCGTACCGATCTGCAGGACTCTACTAGACGTTATCTCTGTACAAGTGAGACCCACGAACCTGGGGCTCTGATACCAATTTGTCAAGACCCAATTTCTCAGGTCATGATGGCGCCTACTATATGACCCACCAGTATGCAAGCCACCCATATCCCGAAACTCGAAGTAATGGGATGTTAGGGTAGAAAACCAACCAATCAACCTAAAATAGTAATAATTATAACAAGAACATGCCATGAACGGGCAGAAGCGAATAAACATATATACACAAAATGAATTCCTCCAAAAACCTGGAAGTCACAAGTACAGGGCTGCTAACAAAAGTACAAGTCATAAAATTGGACCACAGAAACAAGCTGTCTAAAAAGGCAAAAGACAAGCAAAATTAAGTACAGTAGTAGACGAGCAAATCCAGGACGTTGTGTGATCACCCTTGCCTCCGATCACGACCGCAGCTGGCTCGAATCAACGTCAGTAGCTAGTACTCGGACCTGCATCACGAAAATAGATGCAGAGTGTAGTATGAGTACCAAAACAACAGGTACCCAGTAGGATCAGACCGACTGATCAAGATAAGCAAAAGTGAACTGAAATGCGAATAAAGGGTCACAATCAAGGGCAAAAGAGTAGTAAATATGGGTATGTACACGAGCGTACAGGGAACAAAGACAAGGAATCTAACTAACTCCGTCGGGCTCCCATAAACCCGACGGGTACGCCCGTGCAGAATAAAGGAAACCACCTGCACGGACCCCCATAAGCCCGGCAGATGCACTTGCAGTTGAAGTAAAAGAATGGAGCTAAAAGGTCTTTCACAATATTACCAATTTCCGGACTTTAACTGAACCATTCCCAATTATATTTCAAGATCTCATTACGTCCCGGACTTTAATCGGAACATCTCCAACCTCCAAAACCTCAACCTACAGATGAGAGTAATCAAAGACTAAACTGAAGCTTTAGTAAGGAATTGGGAATGCACCACGTGCAAGCTGGACCACGGATTCGAACCGGGTACTATAGCTAATGAGTCAACCTATATAGGCTGGACCACGGACTCGAACCGGGTGTTGTAGCCAAAGGTCGGGCACGGGTGGGCTTGACCACAGACTCGAACCGGGTACTGTAGCCAAAATCAGATCACAGGTAAGCTAGACCACGGACTCGAACCGGGTACTGTACCCAAAATCAGATCACAGGTAAGCTGGACCACGGACTCTAACCGGGTATCTATAGCCGATAGAATCGCAGGGCATTATGGATACAAGGTCATAAGCTGATTTACCGCCTAGCTAAGGCTCAGACTATCAGACTCAAGTCTGCTATATCAGTCTACAAGAAGCTGACCGTCCGAAACGACGTCGGAAAAAGTTCTACTGCCTAACGATATTCGAAACCTCGCAAGTCTATGGCAACACTGGTCTAAGCCTAGACTAAGGCCAAACATACTTCAAATCAATATTATCATATACACCACAAGGTATGGATGTTCAATAATATCCAGAGTCATGCTTTCATAATCCAACAATTTCCCGAAATAAGGTCTAAGGCAGGAATTATAGAAATTTAGCATGCTCGACACCCGAACCCCTCCATACTTAAAGCAAATCAATAAACAATTGCCTAAACATGCTCAATCTCACGAGGGGAAAGCCATAGCCTACCTGAAAGCCGATCACGCGTGCTCCAACTCACGGTACCGGAGCTTTTCCACTCCGAACGGTCTCCAAATAATTCTCCACTATCAAAAGGTTAATCACCTCGTCATTACGAATATAAAATTATATTTTTTGGAGGCGGACCCAAAATTGGGTCTAAAACGGGATTGTGGGACCCACAATTGGAATCCCGAAAACGAATCCGTGAAAACGTCCCAAATACCTTACTAAACTAATACCCCAAAATTTAGCACAAAAAGATGCCTAGAACATAGCAAATCAGTCCCAACAATTAAAATCATTAATAAGTCTTGACTTACGACTTGGCAGCCCCTTGATCACCAAATTCTGGAAAAACGAGACCCTTCCAACCCAAACAGATTATACCACGACGATCCTTGCGAAAAACTCTACAAGTTAGCCTAAAGAATGACTCAAAACGGACCTAAGATGATCAAGATCTAACCTTTCAAAGTTCAACAAAAATTCATTCCGAAAATCACTCTAGCAGTTGCTAAATTCGATTCCTTACCTCAAACGAAGCCTCCCCTCGCGTTTTTGAGCTCACCTCTAGATTCCCCACGAAATTCTCTTGAAATTAGCCTTTTGAATCAGCTAATTTGAGCTTAAAATGGAAGAGATATCTATGTTTGAAGATGAGGAAGAAAAAAGAAAAAAAAGGACGAGAATTGTCCTTAAATCTGGAAATTTCCAGATTTCAACACGCTGTCACGTGGCGTCGCCTGGCTCTGTCACGTCACCACCGCATTAGAATTCAACAACTCTTCAAACTTAAATTTCGATGTTACGGATTCGTTCGTAGTCGGAAAAACACAAACCATATATGGAATCTGATTGGAAATGATATTTCGGACTCAACGGTGATGTCGGAATTTCCTTTGGAGATCGCTTCGATGAAAAGTGGGTCCCACACCCAGTATCGTTTTGAGCCAGATTCCACAACGGGCATCTAAAGCCTCGGGAAGTGAACAAAGGGTCATTCTAGACCAAAATCGATATTCGGAAGCTAACCTAGCTGTCAGAATTTTCATCTGAGCACGTCTTCCAAGAAGGTTGACCAAAGTCAACTGTAGGCCAATTGCAAGGCAAAAACGTCAAATGGCCCTAAACTCGTATCGATTGTCTCGATATCGTGTTGACCATGCTACTAGCCAAATTTGGTCATTTCGGAGCTGATGGAATCGTCAGAATTTTATTCTGAGGTCTTTTACCTGAATTTATGACCGAAGTCACCTTTTCAAGTTACAAAATCTCTAAAACAGGGAAACGGGCCTAAAACCCAAACGAACGACCAGGCGACCGAACAGTCAGTGCCGGCAAGTCATAAATGACTTGGGGTCGCTACAGGAACGCTCTAAACGATGGAATGAATGCTTTAATTTAAAAATGACCTGGACGACCATTACAATATCCACTACTAAAAGAACTTTCGTCCGCGAAAGTAAGAGTCAAGAAGTACCTGAAGGCTCAAATAAGTCGGGGAACTGCGCCTGCATCTCCTGCTCGGTCTCCCATGTAGCCTCCTCAACTGGACGATGTCTCCAATGGACCTTAACCACAGGAATGGCTCTGTAACGCAACCGTCTGACATCTCTGGCCAAAATAGCAACTGGCTCCTCAATGTATCTCAAACTGTCATCCAAGTCAACTGCATCATACTGACTCATATGGGACTCATCTGGAACATACCGGCGCAACATCAAAACATGAAAAACTGGGTGAATACCTGAAAAGGCCGGGGGCAAAGCTAACTCATATGCGACCTCCCCAATTGTCCTCAATATCTCAAAAGGACCTATATACCTGGGGCTAAGCTTGCCCTGCCTCAAAAATCTCATTACACCCTTCATGGGCGACATATGGAGGAATACTCTATCACCAACAGCAAATTTCAACGGTCGACGCCTACGGTCTGCATAACTCTGTTGTCTACTCTAGGCTGTCCTGATTCTATCCTGAATCACCCTCACATGATCTAAAGCCTCTCGCATTAAGTCTGTATCGCGCGACCTGGGCTTTGTAGAGTCAAACCAACCAACTGGAGAGCGACAACGCCTACCATATAAGGCCTCGAATGGGGCCATCTGAAAACTCGAGTGGTAGCTGTTGTTGTTCGCTAACTCTGCCAAAGGCAAACACTGGTCCCACTGACCCCCAAAATCCATAACACAAGCCCGCAACATGTCCTCAAGAACCTGAATCGTGCGCTCCGACTGACCATCAGTCTGCGGGTGGAAAGTTATGCTAAGGTCAACACGGGTACCCAACTCATCCTGGAAGGTCCTCCAGAAGCTAGATGTGAGTTGTGGGCCCTTGTCTGAGATGATGGAAACAGGCACACCATGAAGACGAACCACCTCTCGAATGTAGATACGGACTAACCTCTCAGCATTGTAGGAAGTACGGACAGGAATGAAGTGTGCTGACTTGGTCAATCGATCCACGATGACCCAAATACTATCATGACCACGGGAAGTGCGGGGTAATCCTACAACGAAGTCCATGGTGATCCTCTCCCATTTCCACTCAGGAATGGGTAATCTCTGAAGCCCGCCACCAGGCCTCAAATGCTCGGCCTTAACCTGCTGACAATTTAAGCAACGCAATACATAATCCGCAATATATCTCCTCATGCCGCTCCACCAGTAGTGCTGTCTCAAGTCCCGATACATCTTAGTTGTGCCCGGATGAATAGAATATTTGGAGTCATGGGCCTCGGTAAGAATTATCTGAATCAGACCCCAAACTCTTGGAACACAAAGTCGATCACCAAATCTTAAAACCCCATCTAAATCTAAGGTAGCCAGGCCATTGTCACCTCCCAAAACTCGATCTCGAAGTGCCACCAAGTCCTCATACTCAAACTGACGGCTGCGAATCCGATCCAGCAGAGATGACTGAGCATCCACATAAGCTAGTACACACCGGGAATCAGAGATATCAAGCCGTATCATCCGGTTAGCTAAGGACTGGATGTCCAAAGCTAATGGTCGCTCCATAGTAGAAAGAAAGGCTAGACTACCCATACTCACTGCCTTCCGACTCAAGGCGTCTGCTACTACATTTTCCTTGCCCGGATGGTAGAGAATAAAGAGGTCATAGTCCTTCAGGAGCTCAATCCAATGGCGCTGTCTCAAATTAAGATCCCTCTGGCTCATAATGTACTGAAGGCTCATGTGATCAGTATAGATCTCGCATCGAACACCATACAGGTAAAGCCTCCAAATCTTAAGCGCAAAAACTACCACCGCCAACTCTAAGTCATGAGTGGGGTAGTTGCGCTCGTGCGGCTTAAGCTGCCTCGACGCATAAGCAATAACGCGGCCCTGTGCATCAGTACACAACCCAAACCAATGCCGGATGCGTCACAATAAACAGTAAACCCCTCGCCCTCAACTGGAAGAGTCAATATAGGAGCGGTGGTAAGCAACTCCTTAAGCCTCAGAAAGCTCCTCACACACTCCTCCGACCACACAAACGGAACATCCTGGCAAGTCAAAGGCGCTGCTATAGTAGAAAATCCCTCAACAAAACGCCTGTAGTAGCCTGCCAATCCGACGAAGCTACGAATCTCAGTCACAGAGGTGGGTATGGCCCAATCACGAATGGCCTCAATCTTAGCGGGATCTACCATAATGCCATCCTTAGACACCACGTGCCCCAAGAATGCTACGGACTCAAGCCAAAACTCGCACTTTGAGAACTTGGCATAAAGTCGTGGCCTCTCAAAGTCTGGAGCACTATCCTCAAATGCTGCTCATGCTCCTCCCGGCTCCGCGAGTATACTAGAATGTCATCTATGAAGACTATGACAAACGAATCCAAGTACGACCTAAACATCCTAGTAATCAAGTCCATGAACGCCGCAGGGGCGTTAGTCAACCCAAAAGACATCACTAGGAACTCATAGTCGCCGTAACGAGTCCTAAATGCAGTTTTAGGGACGTCCGCTGCCCTAATCCTCAACTGGTGGTAGCTGGATCTTAAATCAATTTTAGAAAATATCACGGCACACTGAAGTTGGTCAAATAGATCATCAATCCTAGGCATGGGGTAACGGTTCTTCACTATCACATTGTTCAACTGCCTGTAGTCGATGCACAATCGCATAGTACCGTGCTTCTTCTTCACGAAGAGGACTGGGGCAACCCAAGGCGATACACTTGGCCGAATGAATCCCTTATCTAGGAGATCCTGAATCTGAACACTGAGCTCCTTGAGCTCTACGGGGGCCATACGGTACGGTGGTATAGAAATGGGCTTAGTGCCCGACTCTACTTCAATAGGAAAGTCAATGTCACGATCAGGAGGGAGACCAGGCAGATTGGCAGGAAACACATCTGTAAACTCTCGAACAATAGGTACTGAATCAACGGTAGGACCCTCCCTACTAACATCTCTAACATAAGCTAAATAAGCCAAACACCCGCTAGCCATCAACCTCTGGGCCCGAACAAAAGATATCATCCCAACTGGCGTGCGACTACAAAAGCTCTTCCACACCACTGGTGGAATACCAGGCATGGCTAAAGTAACGATCTTGACATAGCAATCCAAGACCGCACGGTGGGGAGATAACCAATCCATACCCAAAATCAATTCAAAATCCACCATGTCAAGAAAAATGAGATCAACCCTAGTGTCTCGACTCTGAATAGTCACCACACAGGATCTAAATACCTGATCCACTACTAAAGAATCACAGACCGGGGTCGAAACACGCAACGGCTCAACCAATACCTCTGGGCTCCTACTCAATAGAGGAGAACAATAAACAGATATATAATAATAAGTAGAGCCTGGATAAAATAAGGCGGATGCGGGCTGATGGCATAATAACACTGTACTTGTGATCATATCGTCTGAGGTCTCAGCATCTACTCTAGCTGGAGCTGCATAAAAGTGGGCCTGGCCTCCCCGACCCTGTGCATCGGCTCTTCCCCCTAACTTGCCTCCCCGGGGACCACCCCGTATACCCCTGTGACCACCCTTGCGGTCCTGTCCCTGGCCTCCGCTTCTAGCTGGAGGTGCTGGTGCTGGCGCTGGCGCATGCCTAGCTGCTTTTGAAGCGGGTAAGGCTAACCTGCGATGGGGACACTCGCGGTCCCAATGATCTAACTCCCCACACTCATATCACCACTGGGACTGTCGACTGAGAGCTGGAGGTCGGCTACCCCGGCTAGAAGAACCTATCTGTGAACAACCTCGGCCCCGACTAGGACCGGCACTAAAACCAATATGGCGGTGCTGATCACCCTCCGATGCCTGGAGAGAGGCCTGGAAGGGGCGACTAGACTGACCCGACTGAAACCTTTGCTGAGATCTATCATAAGACTCTCGGGGTCTGAAACGGCGCCTATCAAGGCTATCCTCCTGTCTAGCTCTCTTGCCGCTGCCCCCTTGGGCCTCGCGACGGAGGTGCTCAATAGTGCGGACATGGTCCACTACATCCAGAAATGAGCGGCCTGTTGAGACTAAAGACTGAGTCTCAATCCGCAACTATAGTCTCAAACCCCGAACAAAACAACGAACCCTCTCCTCCTCAGTAGGTAATATCATGGCGGCATGCCTGGAGAGCTGATGGAATCAGCCCTCATACTCTGATACTGTCATGGAGCCCTGCTCTAACCGAGCAAACTGATCTCTGAGCTGATCTCTGATGCTCCTGGGAATAAATCGGGCCAAGAAGGCCTCTGAAAACTCAGTCCATGTGATCGGTGGAGACCCAGCTGCCCTGGTCTCTAAATATGTACGCCACCATTGCCTAGCGGGACCGTCTAGTTGGTAAGCGGTGAAGTCTGCTCCTCTCGACTCCACTAAACCCAAAGTATGTAGCCGCTCGCGGCAAGTAAGTAGAAACTCGTGGGCATTCTCACCCGCACCCCAGAAAACCTCGGCAGTGATAGTCTAAGGAACACCCCGAGCATCTTCTGCTCCTGAAGTGGCATGACGCCCTCCAAATGTTAGGCTGAACAACCGGGGCCGCTAGCTGTTGAACAACCGGTGTCGCTGGTGCAGGCTTGCCGTGCGGTACTGGAGCAGCTGGAGCTAGAGCATGCTGCATACCCCCAATGGCAGCTAGTATGTGTACAAGCATCGCCTGTATACCTGGAGCTGCCACAAGCTCGGGCGGTGGCTGGGCTGGTCCCGGGCCGTTCGATTGCTGCTGGGCTGGAGCTGCTGGTAGCTCTATCATCGGCTCCGGAGTTTGCTCTCGGTCCTGGGCTGGTGTTGTAGCTCTGGCACGACCTCGAGGTCGGCCTTTACCACTAGCTGGGGCCCTACCACGCGTGAGAGCCATCCCGTAAAAGAGTGGAACAAGTAAGATTTTCAGAAATCGATAAGACACACAATGCACGACAGTGATACAAAAGCGACACGTTCCTGAAGACATCCTGTAGCCTCCCGAAGATAAGTAACGGACGTCTCCGTACCGATCTGCAGGACTCTACTAGACGTTATCTCTGTACAAGTGAGACCCACGAACCTGGGGCTCTGATACCAATTTGTCAAGACCCAATTTCTCAGGTCATGATGGCGCCTACTATATGACCCACCAGTATGCAAGCCACCCATATCCCGAAACTCGAAGTAATGGGATGTTAGGGTAGAAAACCAACCAATCAACCTAAAATAGTAATAATTATAACAAGAACATGCCATGAACGGGCAGAAGCGAATAAACATATATACACAAAATGAATTCCTCCAAAAACCTGGAAGTCACAAGTACAGGGCTGCTAACAAAAGTACAAGTCATAAAATTGGACCACAGAAACAAGCTGTCTAAAAAGGCAAAAGACAAGCAAAATTAAGTACAGTAGTAGACGAGCAAATCCAGGACGTTGTGTGATCACCCTTGCCTCCGATCACGACCGCAGCTGGCTCGAATCAACGTCAGTAGCTAGTACTCGGACCTGCATCACGAAAATAGATGCAGAGTGTAGTATGAGTACCAAAACAACAGGTACCCAGTAGGATCAGACCGACTGATCAAGATAAGCAAAAGTGAACTGAAATGCGAATAAAGGGTCACAATCAAGGGCAAAAGAGTAGTAAATATGGGTATGTACACGAGCGTACAGGAACAAAGACAAGGAATCTAACTAACTCCGTCGGGCTCCCATAAACCCGACGGGTACGCCCGTGCAGAATAAAGGAAACCACCTGCACGGACCCCCATAAGCCCGGCAGATGCACTTGCAGTTGAAGTAAAAGAATGGAGCTAAAAGGTCTATCACAATATTACCAATTTCCGGACTTTAACTGAACCATTCCCAATTATATTTCAAGATCTCATTACGTCCCGGACTTTAATCGGAACATCTCCAACCTCCAAAACCTCAACCTACAGATGAGAGTAATCAAAGACTAAACTGAAGCTTTAGTAAGGAATTGGGAATGCACCACGTGCAAGCTGGACCACGGATTCGAACCGGGTACTATAGCTAATGAGTCAACCTATATAGGCTGGACCACGGACTCGAACCGGGTGTTGTAGCCAAAGGTCGGGCACGGGTGGGCTTGACCACAGACTCGAACCGGGTACTGTAGCCAAAATCAGATCACAGGTAAGCTAGACCACGGACTCGAACCGGGTACTGTACCCAAAATCAGACAAGTAAGCTGGACCAGGACTCTAACGGGTATCTTAGCCGATAGAATCGCAGGGCATTATGGATACAAGGTCATAAGCTGATTACCGCCTAGCTAAGGCTCAGACTATCAGACTCAAGTCTGCTATATCAGTCTACAAGAGCTGACCGTCCGAAACGACGTCGGAAAAAGTTCTACTGCCTAACGATATTCGAAACCTCGCAAGTCTATGGCAACACTGGTCTAAGCCTAGACTAAGGCCAAACATACTTCAAATCAATATTATCATATACACCACAAGGTATGGATGTTCAATAATATCCAGAGTCATGCTTTCATAATCCAACAATTTCCCGAAATAAGGTCTAAGGCAGGAATTATAGAAATTTAGCATGCTCGACACCCGAACCCCTCCATACTTAAAGCAAATCAATAAACAATTGCCTAAACATGCTCAATCTCACGAGGGGAAAGCCATAGCCTACCTGAAAGCCGATCACGCGTGCTCCAACTCACGGTACCGGAGCTTTTCCACTCCGAACGGTCTCCAAATAATTCTCCACTATCAAAAGGTTAATCACCTCGTCATTACGAATATGTTGACACTAAAATTATATTTTTTGGAGCGGACCCAAAATTGGGTCTAAAACGGGATTGTGGGACCCACAATTGGAATCCCGAAAACGAATCCGTGAAAACGTCCCAAATACCTTACTAAACTAATACCCCAAAATTTAGCACAAAAAGATGCCTAAAACATAGCAAATCAGTCCCAACAATTAAAATCATTAATAAGTCTTGACTTACGACTTGGCAGCCCCTTGATCACCAAATTCTGGAAAAACGAGACCCTTCCAACCCAAACAGATTATACCACGACGATCCTTGCGAAAAACTCTACAAGTTAGCCTAAGAATGACTCAAAACGGACCTAAGATGATCAAGATCTAACCTTTCAAAGTTCAACAAAAATTCATTCCGAAAATCACTCTAGCAGTTGCTAAATTCGATTCCTTACCTCAAACGAAGCCTCCCCTCGCGTTTTTGAGCTCACCTCTAGATTCCCCACGAAATTCTCTTGAAATTAGCCTTTTGAATCAGCTAATTTGAGCTTAAAATGGAGAGATATCTATGTTTGAAGATGAGGAAGAAAAAAAAAAAAAGGACGAGAATTGTCCTTAAATCTGGAAATTTCCAGATTTCAACACGCTGCCACGTGGCGTCGCTGGCTCTGTCACGTCACCACCGCATTAGAATTCAACAACTCTTCAAACTTAAATTTTGATGTTACGGATTCGTTCGTAGTCGGAAAAACACAAACCATATATGGAATCTGATTGGAAATGATATTTCGGACTCAACGGTGATGTCGGAATTTCCATTGGAGATCGCTTCGATGAAAAGTGGGTCCCACACCCAGTATCGTTTTGAGCCAGATTCCACAACGGGCATCTAAAGCCTCGGGAAGTGAACAAAGGGTCGTTCTAGACCAAAATCGATATTCCGAAGCTAACCTAGCTGTCTAGAATTTTCATCTGAGCACGTCTTCCAAGAAGGTTGACCAAAGTCAACTATAGGCCAAATTGCAAGGGTAAAAACGTCAAATGGCCCTAAACTCGTACCGATTGCCTCGATACTCGTGTTGACCATGCTACTAGCCAAATTTGGCCATTCCGGAGCTGATGGATCGTTAGAATTTTATTCTGAGGTCTTTTACCTGAATTTATGACGAAGTCACTTTTCAAGTTAAAAATATCCAAACAGGGAAACGGGCCTAAAACCCAAACGAACGACCAGGCGACCGAACAGTCAGTGCCAGCAAGTCATAAATGACTGGGGGTCGCTACAGGAATGCTCTAAACGATGGAATGAATGCTTTAATTTAAAAATGACCTGGAGGGTCATTACAATATCCACTACTAAAAGAACTTTCGTCCGCGAAAGTAAGAGTCAAGAAGTACCTGAAGGCTCAAATAAGCCGGGGAACTGCGCCCGCATCTCTGCTCGGTCTCCCAGGTAGCCTCCTCAACTGGACGATGTCTCCAATGGACCTTAACCACAGGAATGGCTCTGGAACGCAACCGTCTGACATCTCTGGCCAAAATAGCAACTGGCTCCTCAATGTATCTCAAACTGTCATCCAAGTCAACTGCATCATACTGAATCACATGGGACTCATCTGGAACATACCGGCGCAACATCGAAACATGAAAAACTAGGTGAATAGCTGAAAAGGCCGGGGGCAAAGCTAACTCATATGCGACCTCCCCAACTGTCCTCAATATCTCAAAAGGACCTATATACCTGGGGCTAAGCTTGCCCGCCTTCCAAATCTCATTACACCCTTCATGGGCGACACACGGAGGAATACTCTATCACCAACAACAAATTTCAACGGTCGACGCCTACGGTCTGCATAACTCTTATGTCTACTCTGGGCTGTCCTGAACTATCCTGAATCACCCTCACATGATCTAAAGCCTCTCGCATCAAGTTTGTACCGCACGGCCTGGGCTCTGTAGATCAAACCAACCAACTGGAGAGCGACAACGCCTACCATATAAGGCCTCGAATGGGGCCATCTGAATACTCGAGTGGTAGCTGTTGTTGTACGCAAAATCTGCCAAAGGCAAATACTGGTCCCACTGACCCCCAAAATCCATAACACAAGCCGCAACATGTCCTCAAGAACCTGAATCGTGCGCTCCGACTGACCATCAGTCTGCGGGTGGAAAGCTGTGCTAAGGTCAACACGGGTACCCAACTCATCTGGGAAGGTCCTCCAGAAGCTAGATGTGAATTGTGGCCCCGGTCTGAGATGATGAAACAGGCACACCATGAAGACGAACCACCTCTCGAATGTAGATACGGGCTAACCTCTCAGCACTGTAGGAAGTATGGACAGGAATGAAGTGTGCTGACTTGGTCAATCGATCCACGATGACCCAAATACTATCAAGACCACGGGAAGTGCGGGGTAATCCTACAACGAAGTCCATGGTGATCCTCTCCCATTTCCACTCAAGAATGGGTAATCTCTGAAGCTCGCCACCAGGCCTCAAATGCTCGGCCTTAACCTGCTGACAACTCAAGCAACGCGATGCATAATCCACAATATCTCTCCTCATGCCGCTCCACCAGTAGTGTTGTCTCAAGTCCCGATACATCTTAGCTGTGCCCGAATGAATAGAATATTTGGAGTCATGGGCCTCGGTAAGAATCATTTGAATCAAACCCCCAACTCTTGGAACACAAAGTTGATCACCAAATCTTAAAACCCCATCTAAATCTAAGGTAGCCAGGCCAGTGTCACCTCCCAAAACTCGATCTCGAAGTGCCTCTAGTCCTCATCCACAAATTGACGGTGCGAATCCGATCCAGCAGAGATGACTGAGCATCCACATAAGCTAGTACACACCGGGAATCAGAGATATCAAGCCGTATCATCCGGTTAGCTAAGGACTGGATGTCCAAAGCTAATTGTCGCTCCACAGTAGAAAGAAAGGCTAGACTACCCATACTCACTGCCTTCCGACTCAAGGCGTCCGCTACTACATTCGCCTTGCTCGGATGGTAGAGAATAGAGAGGTCATAGTCCTTCAGGAGCTCAATTCAACGGCACTGTCTCGAATTAAGATCCCTCTGGCTCATAATGTACTGAAGGCTCATGTGATCAGTAGAGATCTCGCATCGAACTCCATACAGGAAATGCCTCCAAATCTTAAGCGCAAAAACTACCGCCGCCAACTCTAAGTCATGAGTGGGGTAGTTGCGCTCGTGCGGCTTAAGCTGCCTCGACGCATAAGCAATAACGCGGCCCTACTGCATCAGTACACAACCAAAACCAATGCCGGATGCATCACAATAAACAGTAAACCCCTCGCCCTCAACTGGAAGAGTCAATATAAGAGTGGCAGTAAAAAACTCCTTAAGCCTCAGAAAGCTCCTCTCACACTTCTCCGACCACACAAATGGAACATCCTGGCGAGTCAACCGAGTCAAAGGCGCTGCTAAGTAGAAAATCCCTCAACAAAACGCCTGTAGTAGCATGCCAATCCGACGTATCTATGAATCTCAGTCACAGAGGTGGGCCTGGCCCAATCACGAATGGCCTCAATCTTAGTGGGATCTACCATAATGCCATCCTTAGACACCACGTGCCCCAAGAATGCTACGGACTCAAGCCAAAAATCGCACTTTGAGAACTTGGCATAAAGTCACTGGCCTCTCAAAGTCTGGAGCACTATCCTCAAATGCTACTCATGCTCCTCCCGGCTCCGCGAGTATACTGGAATGTCATCTATGAAGACTATGACAAACGAATCCAAGTACGGCCTAAACACCATAGTCATCAAGTCCATGAATGCGGCAGGGGCGTTAGTCAACCCAAAAGACATCACTAGGAACTCATAGTGGCCGTAACGAGTCCTAAATGCAGTTTTAGGGACGTCCACTGCCCTAATCCTCAACTGGTGGTAGCCGGATCTTAAATCAATCTTAGAAAATACCACGACACCCTGAAGTTGGTCAAATAGATCATCAATCCTAGGCATGGGGTAACGGTTCTTCACTGTCACCTTGTTCAACTGCCTGTAGTCGATGCACAATCGCACAGAACCATCCTTCTTCTTCACGAAGAGGACTGGGGCACCCCAAGGCGATACACTAGGCCGAATGAATCCCTTATCTAAGAGATCCTGAATCTGAACACTGAGCTCCTTGAGCTCTATGGGGGCCATACGGTATGGTGGTATAGAAATTGGCTTAGTGCCCGACTCTACTTCAATAGGAAAGTCAATGTCACGATCAGGAGGGAGACCAGACAGATCGGCAGGAAACACATCTGTAAACTCTCGAACTATAGGTACTGAATCAACGGTAGGACCCTCCCTACTAACATCTCTAACATAAGCTAAATAAGCCAAACACCCGCTAGCCATCAACCTCTGGGCCCGAACAAAAGATATCACCCCAACTGGCGTGCGACTACAATAGCCCTGCCACACCACTGGTGGAATACCAGGAATGGCTAAAGTAACGGTCTTAGCATAACAATCCAAGACCGCACGGTGGGGCGATAACCAATCCATACCCAAAATCAAATCAAAATCCACCATGTCAAGCGAAATGATATCAACCTTAGTGTCTCGCCTCTGAATAGTCACCACACAGGATCTAAATACCTGATCCACTACTAAAGAATCACCTTCCGGGGTCAAAACACGGAACGGCTCAACAATAGCTCTTGGCTCATACTCAATCGAGGAGCACAATAAATAGATCTATAAGAATAAGTAGAGCCTGGATCAAATAAGGCGGATGCGGGCTGATGGCATAATAACACTGTTCCTGTGATCACATCGTCCGAGGTCTCAGCATCTACTCTAGCTGGAGCTTGATAAAAGTGGGCCTGGGCTCCCCTACCCTGTGCATCGGCTCTGTCCCCTAACCTGCCTCCTCGGGGACCACCCCGTATACCCTGGTGATCACCCCTGCAGTCCTGACCCTGGCCTCCGCCTCTAGCTGGAGGTGCTGGCGCAGCGCATGCCTAGCTGCCTGTGGAGCGGGTAAGGCTAACTTGCGATGGGGACACTCGCGGGCCCAATGATCTAACTCCCCACACTCATAGCACCCCTGGGACTGTCGACTGAGAGCTGGAGGTCGGCTACCCCGGCCAGAAGAACCCATCTGTGAAGTACCTCGACCCCGACTAGGACCGGCACTAAAACCAATATGGAGGTGCTGATCACCCTCCGATGCCTGCAGAGAAGCCTGGAAAGGGCGACTAGACTGACCCGACTGAAACCTCTGCTGAGATCTATCTTAAGACTCTCGGGGTCTGAAACGGCGCCTATCATGGCTATCCTCTTGTCTAGCTCTCTTGCCGCTGCCCCCTTGGGCCTCGCGACTGAGCTGCTCAATAGTACGGACATGGTCCACTACATCCAGAAATGAGCGGCTCGATGAGACTAAAGACTGAGTCTCGATCCGCAACTGTAGTCTCAAATCCCGAACAATACAACGAACCCTCTCTTCCTCAGTAGGTAATATCATGGCGGCATGCTTGGAGAGCTTGTGGAATCGGGCCTCATACTCTGATACTATCATGAAGCCCTCCTCTAACCGAGCAACTGATCTTTGAGTTGATCTCTGATGCTCCTGGGAATATATCGGGCCAAGAAGGCCTCTGAAAACTCAGTGCATATAACCGGTGGAGACCCAGCTGGCCTGGTCTCTAAGTATGTACGCCACCACTGCCTGGCGGGACCGTCTAACTGGTAAACGGTGAAGTCTGCTCCTCTCGACTCCACTAAACCCAAAGTCTGTAGCCGCTCGCGGTAAGTAAGTAGAAACTCGTGGGCATCCTCACCAACAGTCCCAGAAATCCTCGGCGGTGATAGTCTAAGGAGCACCCCGAGCATCTTCTGCTCGCGAAGTGGTATGACGCCCTCCAAATCGTCGGGCTGAACAACCAGTGCCGTTAGCTGCTGAACAACCGGTGCCGCTGGTGCAGGCTGGCCCTACGGTACTGGAGCGTCTGGAGCTGGGGCCTGCTGCATATCCCTAATGGAAGCTAATATCTGTACGAGCATCGCTTGTATACCTAGAGTTTCCACAGGCTCGGGCAGTGGCTGGGCTGGTCCCGGGCACTTCGGTTGCTGCTGTGCTGGAACTGCTGGTGGCTCTATCACGGGCTTCGGAGTTTGCTCTCGGTCCTGGGCTGGTGCAGTAGCTCTGGCACGACCTCGAGGTCGGCCTCTACCCCTAGCTAGGGCCCTACCACGCGTGCGAGCCATCCTGTAAAAGAGTGGAACAAGTAAGATTTTCAGAAACCGATAAGACACACAGTGCACGACAGTGATACAAAAGCGACACGTTCCTAAAGACATCCTGTAGCCTCCCGAAGATAAGTAACGGACGTCTCCGTACCGATCTGTAGAACTCTACTAGACGTTAGCTCTGTACAAGTGAGACCAACGAACTTGGGGCTCTGATACCAATTTGTCAAGACCTAATTTCTCAGGTCATGATAGCGCCTACTATATGACTCACCAGTAGGCAAGACGACCCATATCCCGGAACTCGAAGTAATGGGATGTTAGGGTAGAAAACCATCCAATCAACCAAAAATAGTAATAATTATAACAAGAACATGCAATGAATGGGCGGAAGCGACTAGACATATATACACAAAATGAATTCCTCCAAAAACCTGGAAGTCACAAGTACAGAGCTGCTAACAAAAGTACAAGTCCTAAAAGTGGACTACAGAAACAAGCTATCTAAAAAGGCAAAAGACAAGGAAAAGTAAGTACAGAAGGAGACGGGCAAATCCAGACGTTGTGTGCTCACCCTTGCCTCCGAACACGACCGCAGCTGGCTCGAATCAACGTCGGTAGCTAGTACTCGGACCTGCATCACGAAAATAGATGCACATTGTAGTATGATTACCAAAACAACAGGTACCCAGTAGGCATCAGGCCAACTGAGCAAGATAAGCAAAAGTGAACTGAAATGCGAATAAAGGGTCACAATCAAGGGAAAAAGAGTAGTAAATGTGGGTATGTACACGAGCGTACAGCAACAAAGAAAGGAATCTAACTAACTCCGCCGGACTCCCATAAACCCGACGGGTACGCTCGTGCACAATAACAGAAACCACCTGCACGGACCCCCATAAGCCCGGCAGATGCACTGGCAGTTGAAGTAAAAGAATGGAGCTAAAAGGTCTATCACAATATTACCAATTTCCGGACTTTAACTGAACCATTCCCAATTATATTCCAATATCTCATTACGTCCCGGACTTTAATCGGAACATCTCCAACCTCTAAAACCTCAACCTATAGATGAGAGTAATCAAGACTAAACTGAAGCTTCAGTAAGGAATTGGGAATGCACCACGTGCAAGCTGGACCACGGACTCGAACTAGGTACTATAGCTAATGAGTGAACCTATATGGGCTGGACCACGGACTCGAACCGGGTGCTGTAGCCAAAGGACGGGCACGGGTGGGCTAAACATGGACTCAAACCGGGTACTGTAGCCAAAATCAAATCACAGGTAAGCTGGACCACGGACTCGAATCGGGTACTATAGCTAATCTTGGACATATGTAAGCTGGACCATGGACTCTACCTGGGTATCTGTAGCCGATAGAAAAGCAGGGCATTATGGATACAAGGTTATAAGCTGAGTTACCGCCTATCTAAGGCTCAGATTATCAGACTCAAGTCTGCTATATCAGTCTACAAGAAGCTGACCGTCCGAAACGACGTCGGAAAAAGTTCTACTGCCCAACGACATCTGAAACCTCGCAAGTCTATGGCAACACTAGTCTAAGCCTAGACTAAGGCAAACATACTTCAAATCAATATTATCATATACACCACAAGGTATGGATGTTCAATAATATCAAGAGTCACGCTTTCATAATCCAACAATTTTCCGAAATAAGGTCTAAGGCAGGAATTATAGAAATTTAGTATGCTCGACACCTGAACCCCTCCATACTCAAGCAAATCAATAAACAATTTCCTAAACATGCTCAATCTCACGAGGGGAAAGCCATAGCCTACCTGAAAGCCGATCACGCGTGCTCCAACTCACTGTATCGGAACTTTTCCCCTCCGAACGGTCTCCAAATGCTTCCCCACTATCAAAAGGTTAATCACCTCGTCATTACGAATATGTTGACACTAAAATTATATTTTTCGGAGACGGACCCAAAATTGGGTCCAAAACGGGATTGTGGGACCCAAAATTGGAATCCCAAAAACGAATCCGTGAAAACATCCCAAATACCTTACTAAACTAATACCCGAAAATTTAGCACAAAAAGATGCCTAAAACATAGCAAATCAGCCCCAACAATTAAAATCATTAATAAGTCTTGACTTACGACTTGGCAGCCCCTTGATCACCAAATTCTGGAAAAACGAGACCATTCCAACCCAATCAGATTATACCAAGACGGTCCTTGTGAAAAACTCTACAAGTTAGCCTCAAGATTGACTCAAAACGGACCTAGATGATCAAGATCTAACCTTTCAAAGTTCAACAACTTAAATTCAACACTACGTAAGAATTCAACAACTCTTAAAACTTAAATTTTGATGTTTCGGACTCGTTCGGAGTCGGAAAAACACAAACCATATATGGAATCTAATTGGTAATGATATTTCGGACTCAATGGTGATGTCGGAATTTCCATTGGAGATCGCTTCGATGAAAAGTGGGTCCCACACCCAGTGTCGTTTTGAGCCAGATTCTACAACGGGCATCTAAAGCATCGGGAAGTGAACAAAGGGTCATTCTGGACCAAAATCGATATTTCGAAGCTAACCTAGCTGTTAGAATTTTCATCTGAGCACGTCTTCCAAGAAGGTTGACCTAAGTCAATTATAGGCCAATATGCAAGGGTAAAAATGTCAAATGGCCCTAAACTCGTACCGATTGCTTCGATACTTGTGTTGACCATGCTACTAGCCAAATTTGGCCATTCCAGAGCTGATGGAATCGTCAGAATTTTATTCTGAGGTCTTTTACTTGAATTTATGACCACAGTCAACTTTTCAAGTTATAAAATATCTAAAACAGGGAAACGGGCCTAAAACCCAAACGAACGACCAGACGACCGAATAGTCAGTGCCAGCAAGTCATAAATGACTTGGGGTGACTACAGGAATGCTCTAAACGATGGAATGAATGCTTTAACTTAAAAATGACCTAGAGGGTCATTACAATATCCACTACTAAAAAAGAACTTTCGTCCGCGAAAGTAAGAGTCAAGAAGTACCTGAAGGCTCAAATAAGCCGGGGAACTGCGCCCGCATCTCATGCTCGGTCTCCCAGGTAGCCTCCTCAACTGGATGATGTCTCCAATGGACCTTAACCACAGGAATGGCTCTGGAACGCAACCGTCTGACATCTATGGCCAAAATAGCAACTGGCTCATCAATGTATCGCAAACTATTATCCAAGTCAACTGCATCATACTGAATCACGTGGGACTCATCTGGAACACACTACGCAACATTGAAACATGAAAAACTGGGTGAATAATTGAAAAGGCCGGGGGCAAAGCTAACTCATATGCGACATCCCCAACTGTCCTTAATATCTCAAAAGGACCTATATACCTGGGGCTAAGCTTGCCCCACCACCCAAATCTCATTACACCCTTCATGGGCGATACATGGAGGAATACTCTATCACCAACAACAAATTTCAACGGTCGACGCCTACGGTTTGCATATTTTGGAGGCCTGTCAATCATCTCCAGTTGGTGGTCATCATGGTGGTGCTCGAACAGCTCACAAGATACTTCAATGTGGGTATTACTGGCCTACAATTCATCAAGATGCAGTGGATATAGTAAGGAGATGTGATGTGTGCCAGCGGCAATGAGCCATCTCTCAGCGCCATGAGTTACCCATGACACTTATTCTGGAGGTGGAATTATTTTGATGTGTGGGGTATTGACTTCATGGGTCCCTTTGTGAGTTCATATGGGAAGAAATATATACTGGTGGTTGTGGACTATGTTTCTAAATGGGTTGAAGCGGTTGCATTACCTGAGAATGATGGAAAGAGTGTCGTTGGGTTCTTGAAAAAGAACGTCTTCTCAAGGTTTGGAACACCCAGAACCATTATTAGTGATGGTGCGTCTCACTTCTGCAACAAAGTCTTTAGTGCACTTCTGACCAAGTATGGAGTAAAACAGCACAAGGTGGCAACACCTTATCACCCACAGACGAGTGGTTAAGTGGAAGTTTCCAACAAGGAAATTAAAATAATCTTGGCAAAAACAATGATGCCAACAGGACAGATTGGGCACGGAAGCTAGATGATGCTCTATGGGCATATCAAACAGCTTTCAAGACACCGTAATACTAAGTAGGTAACTCTAGAGACTCCGGGTAGGGAAAGATTAGAGTGGGAAGGGGGTACAAGCCTAAGTCAGCTAAGGTCGTATCTTTCGTGCGGGGTAGGAAACTGGTGGGGCAGGGTTGTTTGACTTATTTGGCTCATATTCGGGATGTTGAGGTTGAGTCTCCTTCAATTGAGTCTATTCATGTAGTATCCAAATTTTGAGGAGTGTTTCCTACTGATTTTCTTGGTATGCCTCTGGATAGAGATATAGATTTTTGCATTGACTTAGAATCGGGCACTTGCCCCATCTCCATTCCTCTTTATCGCATGGCTCTGGCAGAATTGAGAGAGTTTAAAGCTTAAATCCAAGATCTTCTTGATAAAAGTTTTATCATCCTAGTGTTTCCACGTGGGGTGCTCCTGCCTTGTTTGTTAAGAAGAAGGATGGTGGTGTAAGGACTGATGATTTTTGCTTAAGCCATAAATGATTGGATTGATACCGGAATGACAAGTTTATGGATAAAGAATGTCCAAACGAGTATATTTAGGTGAAGGTAATTGTAGTATTTTAGAAAGAAAGTGTGTATAAAAATTGGGCTAGTACTTTTGAATTCGATGGATATACCTGAGCTTGAGGTGACATATCGATGAAAAGGTTGACTTTGTAGTTATAGCTAGGGCTAACAAGTGTAGTGGTAATATGAGTTCGCGATGGATTGTAATAAGATTGTTGGTTAAGCAAATTTTGTATATTAAGTACGACTTGCGACTATCTAAGGTCATGGTTTTCTAATATTGGGTGAGTAACGCCGTTGTATGAAAAGTTTTAAGTGATGGTGGAACACCATTCAAATAGAATTTAAAAGAGCTAGAGTCATAATGAAGAAAAATAGTTGGATGAAGTGTAGCCTTTAGAGAGAGGCAAGAGCAAGAATATTGTATTTGACTGCAAAGGCTAAAGAGGTATCTTCAGAGGGGTAGATAATTGGGTTCAGAGACACGTGATTTCATTCATTTTGTTGTGGCTATGGTAATAGTGTCAAAAGTCCATCAGATTGGTTATAAACTATTGAAAAAGACTTGAGAAAGGACTGTGTGGACATTAGCTTGAGTGTGATGGCAAGTGCTTGGTTTTGTTTTTGAGTCTTGTAATGAGTATGATTGAAATTTTAGCAAAATATATGGTAAGATCGATGGAGATGCGATCAATGATAAACGGAGGTCCATGAATTCATAAAAATCTTCAAGGTACAAGCTAATGTTGATAGAAAAAGGGATTGTGTTATATGGTGGAAATTACAATTCTTATTTTTCATTGTGAGTCTATATTCATGGTGATGTATTTTGTCAAGGTATTACTTGGCAAGGTGAGAAATGATCAATTGTATCCAGTATTGAGCATTTTTAATGGACTTACACCTGGGGTGAGTCGTAAGTTTACTACTATTGATTGTTAACTACCTAAGAAAGATCTTCATTTAAAAAGGGTTGGTTTATAGTAAGGTAAAAGGTCGGAGTGTTTATGGTGGTTGTTAGTGTTGTGAGTATGATTCAATATCTATGCTCTAGTGTTTTTCCACTTTTATGGGTGGATCCCTAGTGGTGGATCAGGGGTACCAAATCTTGCGATGTTCTCTTGGTTGAGTGGGAAGATTGGGAAGGATTGGTTATTTCAAATTACATAATTGGTGTTGTCTTGGAGTTGTTAAAAGTATTTTAGTGATTCTACATGTACCACCTTGTTTATGAGAGTTCATAGAAGAGCTACCATGCGTATTTATGGTTGTCTGACAATCTAATATTTCATCCTGTCGTCGAGGTCATGTATCGATTTTGTATGGTTGAATGTGGTGATCATTGGGTCCAATTCTACTGTTCTTTAGAGGTAATCTACAATTTCTAAATCTAGCATTTTGATAGTGTTGTTGGAGAGTTTGTATACTTGGACATATCCCACGATGAGTATCTGATTTCTGAAGACAAATTTTTTTATAACTTAAACTCATGGGATATTGGGTTGTGACATTGAGATTTTGATAAGAACTATGATTGTTCGGGTATTATGATTGTGTGTTGGTGGGTTAAGGTTCACCTTTAATTGTGGTGAGTTTTGATTTAGGATTTTATCATGGTTATGTGAGAATGGATTCATCCTAATGTTTCTGTCAAAGTCCTTGATATCATGTTGTAGAAATATGTACGATCAAACTGTGGTGGTTATTGGAAATGGCTTTGTGGTTAGCTAAGTGTACATACAACAATAATTATCCCTCGAGCATTATGATGACTTCATTGAGGCATTGTAAGGGAGGATGTGTAGGTATTCATTTGGTTGGTTTGGGGTTGGAGATGTGAAACCCTTAGAGGGTAATGAGATTTGGTAAGATGGGCAGACGAGACAAGTATCACCAGTAATTCGACGATTCAGATACTACTCTACCTTTATTTTAGCTAGTTTTTCCTAGTTGATCACTGGGGGACGAGTGATGGGTAAATTGGTATCTATTGTAACGACCTCATTCCGTCGTTATGGAAAATCCAATGGGGAAAGAATTAGGGCTAGAAAACTTTTTCGTAGTAACTTGAGATTTCCTAGCCTAGTCCAGATTTGGACGAAATCGGAGTCAATGAGGTCTAGGGAAATCTGGTAACAAATTAGAGATATATTAATGAATTTGATTACATGAGTGGATAGCTAAGACGTTAAGGAACCCGTACGATTTTACGAAATTGGATTCAGGAGAGTTGAACTCCCAAAATTGATCTTAGCATGAACAGGTAAGTTTTTTCTCCGTGCATCTAGTTGTAGCAGGATAGATCCAGCTGTAGTGGGATGGGTCCCGCTGTAGCGGGATGGGCCCCGCCGTAGTGGGATAGTCGCGACATAAATAGGTTAAAACCCTCAAAAAATGATATTCTTTACAAAAGTTCGTTCTTAAGAGTTAAGAAATGACCTAGGGCTATTTCTTAAAGGTTTTCCACCTCTTTTAGAACTAAAGGTAAGGATTTTACTCCCCTAATCTATTTTTCGATTCGTAGAACCTATTTTCTTGGATTATTATCGATGGGGGAGGGTTTTGATCTACAATTCATGGTGGAAACAACTCTAATTGAGATCATGGGTTAATCTAAGGTTGATAGAATTGTTAGTAATTCGGGTTATTAGATAGAATTGTTAGTAATTCGGGTAATTAGATAGAATTGTTAGTAATTCGGGTAATTAGTGTTCATTTATTGATTCCCGTATTATAATTATTGTTTGTAGACCATGAACAAGCTCAAAGAATTCAGAAAGGGAAGATTCAAGTGCCTTAGAGGATTTAAGCTTGGATTCGAGGTAGGTGATGGTTGTGATTTCATGTTGGTGTGATATATGTTTGTAATTGCTTCATTGTAATGCTTGTATGTTTGCGAATGAAATCTATTGATCACACCTAATGTAATTGAGTATGAACGAATGATTCTATTCCATGAATCAACACTTGATTATATGATAATGAGAATGTACATTGTGATTGTGATTGTGGTTTGTTGAATGGATCGGTTGCCACGTTCCGGCTTAAACATGGGATCGATTGCCACATTTCGGCATAAAAATGGGATCGGTGCCCACGTTCCGGCATAAACATGGGATCGGCTGCCACGTTCCGACACACTTACTTGGATCGAGTATAACAAACCGGTATGCTAACAGTTTGGGTTTGGTTCCATGAGAGGACCATTGAATTGGGTTCCCTGAGAGGACCATTGAATTGTGTTGTGTATATACTTGTAATGATTACGTTCCTATCTAATGATGATTGATATTGGAAGACTATATGTTTCTCTAAAAAGATAATAGTATCTCTTGAGTCTTGTAAAATTTTGTGTTATTGGTAAGTGCTGACTAATATTGTATATGCGTGTTTTACTTTGTTTTGACTGCTTATGTATATTTCCCCTCTTGGATAGCCGTGTGATCCCACCAGTACACTGTGGTTGTGTACTGATACTGCACTTGCTTGTTCTTTGTTGAGTACACGACATCTTCAGGCAGCTTTTGATAGACCTCAGCTAGATGACTATTGAGCGTGACCGGATTCAAGGGTGAGCTAGTTCTTTTATGCTGCCATGGATTTCTCTTTTTTAAGTCCATTCTTTTTGGACTCAGACTATTTGTTTAAGGTGTTGTTTAGTTTCGGGGTTGTACCCCTTGTTCTTAGACTTTTCGTCAGTAGAGTTTTGGTACAATGACTTTTGGGTTCTAGGGGTTGTTCTTCCGCATTAGTTTGGCTAGTTTATTCAAACCTTTGGAGTTTATGGGGACTCCATTTTTATTGTCATTTAAACCTGCTTTCATAGCTTTAAATGTGTTTTTCCTTGGTTAAGGTTATTAGTTGGGCTGTATTTTTGGTTCTCCCACCGGAGGGTTAGTGTGGGTGCCACTTACGATTGTCTGGGTCGTGACAAAGTTTGTATGAGATCCCTTGGTTCATTGATCTTATTGTACCAAAACAAGTCTAGTAGAGTCTTACGGAATGGTACGATGACGTTCGTACTTTTCTTCGAGAGGTTATAGGACTTGAGGAAAAACTCACTTATTTCTACTCCTTCGTGCTATTACTTGAATCCAATTGGTATCTAGGTTATATAAATTAGTATATTTCCCCTTTCACTCTATGGTCCGAGCTAGAGCAACAACAACGGTAACACCATCACTAGCAAGAGAGGATGTGTATAGACTAACGACAATTGAATAGGGTCACCATTTAGAACAAGTATCCATTGCCTCGAATAGATGACCTTTTTCACCAATTGCAAGGTGCATCGATTTTCTCTAAGATTCATTTAAGGTTTGGTTACCATCAGTTAAAGGATGAGGCAGTTAAGAATTGGGTTCGACCAAGTTCTGTGATTGCAATTAGCAGTTTTATGGGGCTCGCTAGCTACTATTGTCGCTTGTGGTATGAGTTGAGTCCAATTGGTATCTCCCAATTCCAATTGGTATCTCAACGAAGTGCACTAGATGGAACACAAGCAAGTTAATTGGAACTGAGAAGGTTCCAATTGGTACAGGTCATATAAGGCATAAATGATCAATAATGGTCGTCTATGGAACAAACTAATTAAAGAATTTGGACTTGTCTGCAAATTGTAATTGCTTGAGTGTCGTGAAACTTGTTGTGAAAATAAAATTATCACGAGATTAGGTGCAATGGTCTAGATAAATAACGATGTGGTTCATAAGCGAGAAATCTGGACATGCGTTGCGACCAACTGATAACCGTGTGAGAGTCTAGATGTATCCTGGGGATTTGTGTGTGGTATTGTTGAAACGATGTAAAAGTATTCTAAAGTGTGTACTTCGTTGGGTTGATCGAGGGGTAGATAATGATTGTCCTAGCTAAAGGGATTTTCTTTATTGTCTAGTTATAGCAGGGAAATCTAGGGGAAATATAGAAAAGAGAGGAACCCCAGAAATTGTCGACAAAGGTTCTGTTTCCGTTAGGGCATCTGGGACGGGATTTTCCTGCCACGGCGAGATCGCCAGTGCGGGATTTCTCTCGCAAGAGTAGGACAGGGCCAGACAGAATCTCAGCCTTGTCTCCCCTGTTTTCCCCTAGTCATAATTATGGACTCTGAATCATACCCGAACTAACCCCCACGATCTAATTCAATGTTCAGCAATCGAATATAAGTTATAAAGTGTGTTAAAATTATGGAGAACCTGTGCATATGAGGAGGAAATCAGCAAGGCTGTGGAGGTCGGGGAAATGGTAATGGAGGTAGAAGAGTGGTGCAGCTAGGCGAGGAGGTTGCTCATCAAGATGACAGGGCTCAATTTTATGTCATTCTGGGAAAACCCGACGCTGATGTATCTGATGTAGTGATCACATGTACTATGCTTGTTTGTGACCAGATGACTAATGTGTTGTTTGATCCGGGTTCGACTTATTATTATGTGTCCATTGAGTTTGTCTTGGGATTTGATATGAATTGAGATGTACTTGATGCCCCCATCCATGTTCTACCCCAGTTAAAGAGTTAGACATAGTCACCCTGTATATCGTGTTGCCCTGTGTGTTTATGAATTTCCAGACTTGGGTTGATTTGGTTATGTTGGATATGACTGAATTGATATATAATCTTAGGCATGACTTGGTTGTACCCCTATTATACCGAGCTTAATTATAATACTAAGTAGGTAACTCTAGAGACCCCGAGTAGGGAAAAATTAGAGTGGGAAGGGGGTACAAGCCTAAGTAAACTAAGGTCGTATCTTTCGTGCAGGGTAGGAAACTGTTAGGGCAGGGTTATTTGTCTTATTTGGCTCATATTCAGGATGTTGAGGTTGAGTCTCCCTCAATTGAGTCTATTAATGTAGTATCCAAATTTTGAGGAGTGTTTCCTACTAATTTATCTGGTATGCCTCCAGATAGAGATATAGATTTCTGCATTGACTTGGAACCGGGCGCTTTCCCCATCTCCATTACTCCTTATCACATTGATCTGGCAGAATTGAGAGAGCTTAAAGCTCAAATCCAAGATCTTCTTGATAAAGGTTTTATCTTCCTAGTGTTTCCACGTAGGTGGTCCTGTCTTGTTTGTTAAGAAGAAAGATGGTGGTGTGAGGACCGATGATCCTATCTTAAGCCATAAATGAGTGGATTGATACCGAAATGACAAGCTTATGGATAATGAAAGTCCAAACGAGTATATTTAGGTGAAGGTAATTGTAGTATTTTAGTAAGAAAATGTGTATAAAAATTGGGCTAGTACTTTTGAATTTGATGGGTATACCTAAGTTTGAGGTGACATGCCGATGAAAAGGTTGACTTCGTAGTGATAGCCAGGGCTAACCAATTGTAATGGTAGTATGAGTTCGTGATGGATTGTGATGGAATGCAACTATATAATAAGATTTTTGGTTAAGCAAATTTTGTATAGTAAGTACGACTTGCGAATATCTAAAGTCGTGGTTTTCTAATACTGGGTGAGAAACGTGGTGGTATGATAAGTTTTAAGAGATGGTGGAACACCACTCAAATAGAATTTAAAAGAGCTAGAGTCATAATCAAGAAAAATAGTGGGATGAGGTGTAGCCTTTAGAGAGAGGCGAGAGCAAGAATATTGTATTTGATTCGAAAGGCTAAATAGGTATCTTCAGAGGGATAGATAATTGGGTTCAGAGAAACGTGATTTCATTCGTTTTGATGTGGCTATGGTAATAGTGTCACAAGTCCATCAGATTGGTTATAAATTATTGAAAAAGACTTGAGAAAGGAGTGTGTGAACATTAGCTTGAGTGTGATGACAAGTGCTTGGTTTTGTTTTTGAGTTTAGTAATGAGTATGATTGAAATTTTAGCGAAATATATGGTAAGATCGATGGAGATGCGATCAATGATAAACGGAGGTCCATGAATTCATAAAATCTTCAAGGAAGAAGCTAATGTTGATAGAGAAAGGGATTTTATTATATTGTGGAAATTACAATTCAGATTTTTCATTGCGAGTCTATATTCGTGGTGATGTATTTTGTCAAGGTATGAATTTGCAAGGTGAGAAATGATCAATTTTATCCGGTATTGAACATTGGAAGGGACTACAACTGGGGTGAGTCGTAAGTTTACTACTATTGATTGTTAAGTACCAAAGAAAGATCTTCATTTAAAAAATATTGGGTTAGAGTAAGCTAAAAGGTCGGAGTGTTTATGATGGTTGTTAGTGTTGTGAGTATGATTCACTAGCTATGCTCTTGTGTGTTTCCAAATTTCTGGGTGGATCCCTAGTGGAGGATCAGGGGTACCAAATCCTGCGATGTTTTGTTGGTTAAGTGGGAAGATTGGGAATATTTGGTAATTTCGAATGACATAATTAGTGTTGTCTTGGAGTTGTTAAAAGTATTTTAGTACTTCAACATGTATCACCTTGTTTATGAGAGTTCATAGAAGAGCTACCATGTGTATTTATGGTTGTCTGACAATCTAATATTTCATCTTGTCGTCGAGATCATATATCGATTATGTATGGTTGAATGTGGTGATCATTGGGTCCAATTCTACTGTTCTTAAGAGGTAATCTACAAATTCTAAATCTAGCATTTTGATAGTGTTGTTGGAGGGTTTGTATGCTTGGACATATCCCTCGATGAGTATCTGATTTCTAAAGACCAAAATTTTTATAACTTAAACTCATGGGAAATTGGGTTGTGAGATGGAGATGTTGATAAGAACTATGATTGTTCGGGTATTATGATTGTGTGTTGGTTGGTTCAGGTTCACCTCTAATTGTGGCGAGTTTTGATTTACGATTTTATCATGGTTATGTGAGAAAGGATTCGTCTTTGTGTCAAAGTCCTTGATATCATGTTGCAGACATGTGTACGATCAAACTTTGGTGGTTATTGGGAATAACTTTGTGGTTAGCTAAGTGTACATACAACAATAATTATCCCTCGAGCATTATGATGACTTCATTGAGGCATTATAAGAGAGGATGTGTAGGTATTCAATTGGTTGGTTTGGGGTTGGAGATGTGAAACCCATAGGGGGTAATGAGATTCGGTAAGATGTGCAGGCGAGAAAAGTATCCCTAGTAATTCGACGATTCAGATACTACTCTACCTTTATTTTAGCCAGTCTTTCTTAGTTGATCACTCTGGAACGAGTGATGGGTAAATTGGTATTTATTGTAACGACCTGATTCTGTTTTTATGGAAAAGCCAATGGGGAAAGAATTGGGGCTACAAAACTTTTTCTTAGTAACTTGAGATTTCCTAGCCTAGTCCAGATTTGGACGAAATCACAGTCAATGAGTTCTAGGGAAATCGGGGTAACAAATGAGAGATCTATTAATGAATTTGATTACATGAGTGGATAGCTAAGACGTTAAGGAACCCGTACGACTTTACGAAATTGAATTCAGGTGAATAGAACTCCTGAAAATGATCTTAGCGTGAACGGGTAACATTTTGTCTCCATGCATCCAGCTGTAGCAGGATCCCACTGTAGTGGATAGTCGTGACTTCAATATGGTAAAACCCTCCAAAAATGATATTCTCTACAAAAGTTCGTTCTTAAGAGTTAAGAAACGACCTAGGGCTATTTCTTGAAGCTTTTCCACCTCTTTTAGAACTAAAGGTAAGGATTTTACTCCCCTAATCTATTTTTCGATCCGTAGAACCTATTTTCTTGGATTATTATCGATGGGGGAAGGTTTTGATCTAGAATTCATGGTGGAAACAACTCTAATTGAGATCATGGGTTGATCTAAGGTTGATAGAATTGTTAGAAATCTGGGTAATTAGTGTTCGTTTATTGATTCCTGTATTATAATTACTGTTTGTAGACCACGAACAAGCTGGAAGAATTCGAAAATGGAAGATTCAAGTGCCTTAGGGGATTTAAGCTTGGATTCGAGATAGGTGATGGTTGTGATTTCATGTTGGTGTGATATATGTTTGTAATTGCTTCATTGTAATGCATATATGTATGTGAATGAAATCTATTGATTACACCTGATGTAATTGAGTATGAACGAATCATTGTATGCCATGAATCTACACTTGATTATATGATTATGAGAATGTACATTGTGATTATGATTGTGGCTTGTTGAATGGATCGGTTACAACAATTCGGCAAAAACATGGGATCGGTGGGCACGTTTCGGCATAAAAATGGGATCGGTTGCCACATTCCGACATAAACATGGGATCGGCTGCCACGTTCCAGCACACTAACTTGGATCGGGTACCACGAACCGGTATGCTAACAGTTTGGGTTTGGGTTCCATAAGAAGCCATTAAATTGGATTCCCTGAGATGACCATTGAATTTTGTGTTGTGTATATACTTGTGATGATTACATTCATATCTAATGATAATTGATATTGGAAGACTGTATGTTGCTCTAAAAGGATAATTGTATCTCTTGAGACTTGTGAAATTATGCGTTATTGGTAAGTGATGACTAATATTGTATATGCGTGTTTTACTTTGTTGTGACTGCTTATGTATATTTCACCTTTGGGATAGTCGTGTGATCCTACCAGTACACTGTGATTGTGTACTGATACTGCACTTGCTTGTTCTTTGTTGAGTACAGGGCATCTTCAGACGGCTATTGATAGATCTTAGCTAGATGACTATTGAGCGTGACCGAATTCAAGGATGAGCCAGTTCTTTCAGGCTGCTATGGATCTCTCTTGTTTAAGTCCATTCTTTTCGGACTCATACTATTTGTTTAAGGTGTTGTTTGGTTTTTTGTACCTGTTGTTCTTAGACTTGTCGTTAGTATAGTTTTGGTACAATGACTTTCAGGTTCTAGGGGTTGTTCTTCCACATTAGTTTGGCTAGTTTATTTAAACCATTGGAGTTTATGGGACTACATTTTTATTGTTATTTAAACCTGCATCAGTAGCTTTAAATGCGTATTTCTTTGGTTAAGTCCATTAGTTGGGCTGTAGTTTTAGTTCCCCCACCGGAGGGTTAGTGTGGGTGTCACTCACGACGGTCTGGGTCGTGACATTCAAAATTATAATAATTTCAGATTTTTCAGAGTATGTATCCGGATGTTATAAGAGAGAAGTAAAAAATAATTTTTTGTAATTTATTCATATGATAATTTTTTTTAGAGATTATGCTATTTTAATTTGTGTAATTACATAATTTTCCCTAAGTTTATTGTTTAGACACAAAGACCAAAAAGTAATAATAATAATAATAATATTAAAAAAGAACAACAACAACAGAGTTGGTCTCACTCAACCAATATCTATTATCTCATTGTCACTTTTCTATTGATTTCAATTTTTTTCAACAAAGAAAATAATTTTATGAGTAGTAAGAACTATTAGTTGATTGAGACCATCTGAGAGATCAATTCAACATTTTTTCTAAATGCAACTTTCTTTTTCTTTTCAGATTTTATAAAATTTATGTCTAAACGTCCACGAAAACTAAACACTTTTTCATCAGATCTTCTAAGGCCCTCATTCTTATACAAGTAAAAGAAAAACAAGAGTTTTCATATAAAGATTTAAACAAGAATAATTTTTTAAAAAATAAAATAAATAGAAACAAAAATGCATGTGAAAAATTATTGGGAGAATGACAAAAAAAATACTTGATTATCTCAAGTATTAACAGCAGAAGCTATGCAATTTTCAACAAAATCACAAAATTATTATTGCTATGATAGACTCAAGAGACCAACATCTATATGTCCTTTTATATAATTGTACCATGTAGATTGTAGTTAATTATAAATAATTAATTAATTAATTCAAAAGATTATTTCAGTTTAATGAAAATTTCAAATTTGTAGATAAATAGTTTTGACTTGACACACCAGAGCAATAATTTATAAAATGACAATTTTACTATATTATTATTTACATATAATAAATTTAATATTTTTTTAAACTATTATAAAATGACAATAATTAATAATAAAGACAAAATATAAATCAAATGAGAAATTATCTCTTTATTTATTAAACTAATCAAGTAAAAGTGAATATTTAATAACAAAAGTTTTAATTGATTTCAAGATACTAAGATCTGGTTTGACCATAAATTTTGAAACTTAAAGTTGTGTTTGGACATTCATTTTTAATTGGAAAAAAATTGTGCGAGAAAGTGAATTTCTCCTAAGAACTATTTTAGACCATTTTTTGGAACTTGAATTTTTTTTGATGACAAAATTTTAAAATCTTATCCAAACTATATCGTCAAAAGAATATCTAATGATATATTTTCAAATTTTGATTCAAAATATATGGTCAAATAGATATTGAATGATATGGTCTTAAAATTAGATCTGGCCAAACACTAGCTAAATATTAGAAAAATAAATTATAAAAGCAAAAATCTTAATCGACTTTAAAATTGTAGATATAATTGGCTTTCTCCATAATTCAAAGTCATAGTTAATTTGAAAATTTTAGATATTATACAAAATATATTAATTACAATCTTTTTTAATTTTTTTTTAAATAAAAACATAAGAAAATCGATCAACATATTTTGTGTTTATAGCCACATTCTTTTTAATCTTAGGAGGAAATACATGTCTCTAAATTGGGGAAATATTTCAAGGTTATGACCTAATTAGGTTTTAATCAATCATTAATCAAATATTTACAATTAGAGGGTTTACGATTTATATAAAAATTGATTCAATTCGAAAAGTTGAATCAAACTGACTTTTATTTGTTTTTAAAAAAAAAAGAAAAATCAATAATATTTGATTGTTTTTTTATTTTGTTAACATTTTTTTGAAGATATAATCTAATCGGACTGACAAATTATATACATATTTTTTTATAATTATATATACATAATATATTATTTTATCAAAAACTTTTAAGCGAAAAATGCAGCACTCTAATGAAAAAGACTAATGTATGATCTGTCGCTTCTTCAATTTGTGATACTAAATTCATATTCATGTCAAAACACTCGATACCTATATAAGATCACGACTAAATTCAGATTCACGTTGGAACACTCCCAAACAAAGGCGACACTATACCCAAGAGGAATCGAACCTGAGATCTCTTGATTAAGGATGAAGGAGTACTTACCACTGCACCACAAACCCTTATTAATCAAAAACTTTGTATCATGTTAACATGAATATATAACACATAGACATGAACTTATATTGGAAGGACAATTATGTCATTTATCGTACAAATTTATTGTTTACCTTTTTTTAGTTTGTATACATGATTACGCACTATCATACACATATATTATATACATTTTATACATGCGTCAACTAATTTTAGTTTAATCATTGAGTGGAGAGTTATATAGGTTTATTCTTTGAGGATTCTCAAAGCAGTTAATTATTAATGAAATTCCTTGTCGTCTCTCTGTAAAATACTCGTTTGTTCTACGGTTTCCAAATACATCATAAGTTAAGTCGGTGATGACAAATAACCAATCCACAGTAGTAATAAAAATACTCGTTTGTTCTAGGGTTTCCAAATCCTCTATTTTATTTTTTTCCCCTACATCACCATACCAAGGACAATGGCGACGTAAAAACAGAAGGGGGGGTGGGTGGGGTCATATCAACTTGTTTCGATCTAGAATAATAAAAAAAGATATAATATTAAAATTTGATTAATATAAAATAATGCATTTCTTTTAATAACAAAAGACAAATAATTGAGTCCTTGAATTTAGTAATTTAAAAAATAACATTCCATTCTTTTCCAAATTCATCCATAACTTCTTTTGTTGAAAATTTTAAAATTTCATATACTTTCCCAAGATTCATTTTCCTCTCTATAACTAGTTTAATTTTATTTCTTTAATTGTTATACCCAATGTTTTGTTATCATATTCATGCACTTCATGTGATTATTTTACTTTCTCTATTTTTATTTACATGTCTTCCTCACTAAAAATAGATGTTCCTTAATACTCCCTCCGCCCACTTTTAATTGTCATGGTTTCCTTTTTAGAGTCAAACTATAAGAACTTTGACTAACATTTTACAATGTATTTTTTTCATCATATTGATATGCAAAAAAATGTAATTTATAGTACTTTTCGTATAGTTTTTAAATATCTAAATTTGTTGTTTAATATATCGAATTAATGTAATCTAATTTAACTTTGAAAATTAGTCAAATTGACTTTTGAAAAGCGCAACATGACAATTAAAAGTGGTCAGAGGGAGTACTTATCATTTTACAAAATCAATACATAAATGACAATGTTCTTTCTATTTTGCCCTTGAGAGTAATTACCTTTGAAAATATACATTTGACCAACATTGGAAAACTAATAATTAATTCATGTTCATTGGTCAAATTAATTAATCAAAATAAATTAATTCAAGTTCATTTATTAAAAACTTAACATCAAGAAAACATTAAATAAAAGTACAATGGTAAAGTTACCAGTTTCTTAAGGAGCTTGAAACCTAAAATGGTGACAACTAAATAGAAACGGAGGAGTAACTTTTAAAGCAAGTATATACATCATTTTAATCTTTGTTACCAAAATATATATTCACCCTTTTTTCTCACTTTTCTTGATATTACAAATTGATTAACAATTTGTTTTTTTTGTGTGTGTTTTTATGTCATTTTGGACAGGCAAAATTAATTTTCATGTAGGTGAAGTTGTTTCAGATTTGTGCTAAGGTATGCTTTCTTCTTTTTGTTATCCTTTTTCATGTTCCTTTTTTTTCATTTCTATAAACAAACTAAATTAGATCTGAAAGCTTTAATCTTTGAATAATGTGTATTGCTTTCTACATTTATGCCACCACCAAACAAAAAAAGAGGAAGAAAGAAAGAAGGAATTAGAGTTCTAATTTGTCATCACAAAAGAAAAACCTATGTTTTTTAATAGATCTAAGTTATATACACTATCAAATTATAGATTTGTTTGCACTATATAATTATAATTTAAGAATCACCAAATTCCTCGATTTTTCGTGTGTATTAGCCTATGGATCTGGCTCCCGGAGCACCCAATTTTTTTTCTCAAAAAGTTTTATGAGGACCTCCGTAATGAGTTGGGGAACCTTCACATATATTCACATCATTTTTAACGCCCATTACCGCATTTACAAGCATTTTTTTAAGAATCACCCAAATTCCCAAATTTTTCGTGTGTGTGTCATGGATCTGGCGCCCAAAGCATTCAAATTTTTTTCTCAAAGATACTTTATCAGGATCTCCGTAATTAGTTGGGGAACCTTCATGTATAATCACACCATTTTTTAACGCCCATTTCCGCATTGTCAAGCCTTATTTTAAGAATCACCCTAATTTCCCAATTTTTCATGTGTATTAGCCCATAGATCTGGTGCCCGGATCACCCAAAATAATTTCTCAAAAAACTTATTGAGGACCTCCGTAATTCGTTGGGGAACCTTCACGTATACTCACACCATTTTTGTAACACCTCCCTGTTTGAAAGAAAGAACTAGAATTTGAAAGAAACCGTTTTCGGAAATAATCAAATTTGGAAAGTTTGACAAGTTAAGCTAAGTATGATTTTTGGGTCAACTTCTGATGACCATAAATCCTAGAACATGATGAATTAGGTGGGATACAAGATACCGTAGGAAAGATCTTTGAATTATTTTTCCAACGCCACTAAGTTTGCTCATTTTCGAGATCGTATGAGGGAGATATGCCCAATTGAAGTCGGGTTGTCTAGATAAGGAAAGTCACAACCGAATTTTAGAAGGGTATTATAGTCTTTTCACTACCCAATTACTTAAATTCATTTTTGGTAATTAAGTTGGGGTCTAAACTGAATTGGTTCAGCTTACGCTTCATAAAATTAAGTTAGGGTTTTGAGAGAAGAGAAAAGAAGAGGAGAAAAGAGGAGAAGAAGCAAGAATTCGTCGCGTTCTTGAAGTTAAGCTTGTGGATTTTGCCAAGGGTTGATCCCTACGAGGTATCTGAGACTTTCATAGTGTTGGGTTCATTCACCCACACACCAATCATGTTTAATTCAGCGAAGTTCGTTTTAGAAAGTTGAAAGTTGAAGATTTTGAATTGTGTTCTTGAATATTGGCTTTCATTCTTGAGTTAAGTTGGGATTGTTGAGTTCTTGAGGGAATTTTGTTGATTTTTGAGTCGTTATGAATAGATTCTAGTGTACATATACTTGGTATCTGAATATAAAGAGAATTTGAGAAGAAGAATCGAATTTAGGCGAATTGTAGTTAGAAAACGAAGAAGGAAAAAGTTGGGCGAACCTGGCAACCCAGTCCGCGTCGCGGACCTGCCCCCCTTTAATAGAATTTTTCTCCGAGTCGCGGAGCGGTCATGGACCTTTCTTCTTCAAAATTTATTTTGCGACCAAATATTGAAATGCATCTCTGTATCGTGGACTTGCTTCCAGACAGTGATTTCTTGATCATTTCTCATGTTTAACTATCTACAAATATTCCTAAACATCATGAAGTCTTTCCTATCACAAATCACAATCCTTGAATCCATAAATTCAAATTCTAGGAAAGTTAGAGCCAAGTCTAGAGAGTTCTTAGAGTCCTTTCAAAAGTCTTTTGCAAATGCCATAAACTTGTTTTAAGACTTGAGTTTTGAGTTAAGTAAGAGTAACAAATGAAGTTCTTTTCTTCAAAAAGAGTATATGGGAACTAAGTATTCCCAAAGAGTAAATGTTTTCAAATTTAAACAAGAGAGGAAACACCGATATTCAAGAGAGGCTTTGATCTAGTTTTTGAGTAATTATCTCAAACAGCAGAAGGAGATTTTGTTTTCAAACATATGAGCTGAGTATTGTTGGAGTAGTATTGAGCACCGATGTGGGGACGAGTTCATAATAACTCAATGTCTCCATAAACCTTGAAGCCAACATAGGTAGAAAGGGTCATACTCTTTAGATGATTCTTTAATGCTTTTTAGCATAGACTATTGGATCCACTTAGTTGAGGCATTCTATATCCCGACAAGTTATAGGACAGTTTTGCCAGCGTGGGTGAGACGTTGTATCATCATATTGCTCATAGTGATGCTTGTCAGTTAGAGAAACTCCCACATAATTATATTACTTTATTAAATGATTAATTTGAGTTGTTATTCACTGTTTATATGCTTTATATAAAATGCACCTTTACTATTGTTTAATTTTGCATTTGAGTTGAGTATTCATGAGTTGAGTAAAGTTGCGGTAAGTGTTCTTTCAAAATTCAGTTCAAGCTTATGTCATGTTTGGTTGTCCCATCGCATGCTCGTACATTCAATGAACTGATACCATTTGGCCTTCATAATTTTATGATGCAGATATAGGTAACCAGGATCAACATCCAGCGCCTCATTGATCCAGTTAAGCATTTCAGAGTCATTTGGTGAGCCTCCATGCTTTTCGGAAGATCCCTTTTTATTTTTTTGTTAGGCAGTTGTTAGGATGATCGGGGGTCTTGTCCCGACATCCCTCTTAGTTATTAGAAGCTTCATAGATAGTTAGACGTTACTAGTTCACTAGTCTTATTCATTTCAGTTGTTTTGATTATAAGACTTGAGTTGCCTTATCGCCAGTGGAATGTCTTTTCCTTTATGAATTCAAAGTTTTAGTTATGAATCTATTTCTTCAGTTGTTTTAAATGTTGACTAAAGTTTTCCGCTGAGTAGTAAGCCAGACCAAGGGTTCACTTGGGGCCATCAATTGTTCTCGAGTTCCAGTCCCGCCCAGGGTGTAGGCTCGGGGCGTGACAAACTTTGTATCAGAGCACAGAGTTCAAGAGTCCTAGGAGGTCTATGAAGATTTGACTGTAGAGTCCTAGTTATCGGTGTGAAGCACGCTATAATTTGGAGGTTGCAGCATTTAGGAACTATCTCACTTTTTTCATATTCATTTCGTATGATAAAGTTACTCTCTATAAAGTTTCCTTCTAACTCATGCTTGCATGTGTCTTTAAGATCATGCCTCCACGAACAGCTTTCTGAGGTCATCCTGCTAGGATGGACATTGAGGAGCAAAGGATACCTAATGCACCAGAAGTGCAACCCCAATGGGAGGTAACCAATGCTGAGTTCAGAGAGGCTATCAGAATGTTAAGTCAAGTTGTGCTACCTGTGGTCGGAACCACCTAGGTGCATGTCGCAATGGCTCTACTAGTTTTTTCAAGTGTGGTCAAAAGGGTTACTTCATGAAAGAGTGTCCTAAGAACACACAAGGAAATGGGAATAGGGGCAATAGAGCCTAATATTCTTCAGTTTCTCCACCAGACATGACTGCACCTAGAGGAGCTACTTCAGGGACTGGCGGAGGAACAAACCTCTTATATGCGATCACTAGTCGTCAAGAGCAAGAGAATTTTCCAAATGTTATCACTGGTATGATCAAAGTCTTTACTTTTGATTTTTATGTTTTGCTAGATCTAGGAGTTGGTCTAACTTTTGTGACTCCATATGTTGCGATGAATTTTGATGTTCTTCCTGAGAAACTTCGTGAGACCTTCAGTGTTTCTACACCTGTTGGTGAGTCTATTCTTGATGAGAGAGTCTATCATGATTGTGTCATTTCCGTCAATCGCAAGAGCACCGTGGTTGATTTACTTTTGTTAAAAATAGTGGATTTTGATGTTATTCTTGGTATAGACTGGCTTCATGCATATTATGCCTCAATTGATTGTAGAACTCGATTTGTTAAGTTATACTTTCCTACTGAGCCAGTTATAAAGTGGAGTAGCAGTTTAGCAGTGCCTAAGGATCGTTTCATTTCGTACCTTAAGGCTAGAAAGTTAGTTTCTAAGAGGTGTGTCTATCACCTAGTCTGAGTTAATGATTATAGTGTTGAGACACCTCATATCGAGTTAGTTCCATTTGTTAGTAAGTTTCCAGAGGTCTTTCCTGATGATCTACTCGGAGTCCTTCCTGAGAGAGAAATAGACTTTGGTATAGATATTATTCCCGAAACCCGTCTGATATCTATTTTGCCATATAAGATGGCACCAACAGAGTTAAAAAGCTAAAAGATCTCCTTGAGAAGGACTTTATTCGACCAAGTGTCTCGCCTTGGGGCGCTTCGATCTTATATATGAGGAAGAAGGATGGTTCTCTTAGAATGTGTATAGATTACCGTCAGTTGAATAAAGTGACTATGAACAATAAGGATCCTCTTTCGAGAATTGATGATCTCTTCGATCAACTTCAGGGTGCCACGTGTTTTTCGAAGATAGACCTCAGAAGGGCGATTCCTAGTTAGTATGAGTGAGATATGCCCATTTGAAGTTGGGCTGTTCAAATAAGGAAAGTCTAATTCGGATTTTAGAAGGGCATTACTGTCTTTTCTATACCCCAGACTTAATTTTTTTTTTGGTAATTAATTGGGGTCTAAACTGATAGGATTCAGTTTATGCTTTTACAATATTGAGTTAGGGTATTAGAGAAGAGAAAAGAAGAAGAGAAGAGAGGAGAAGAAGCAAGAATCGTCAAATTCTCGAAGCTAAGATCGTGGATTTCGTCAAGGGGTGATCCCTACAAGGTATGTGAGTTGACAAAACATTGTGTTCGTTCACCCACGCGCCAAACATGTTTAATTTAGCATGAATTCATCTTAAAAGTTGAAAGTTTGAATGTTCTTGATGTGTGTTCTTGAATTTGGGATGAGATTGAGAAGTTCTTGAGAGTTTAAGTTCGATTTTAGAGTTAGGTTTGATTATATTCTTGTGTAAATATGTTGGGTATCTGAATCTAAAGAGAACTGGAGAAAAAGAATTGAATTTAGGCAATTTGGGGTTAGAAAACGAAGAAGGAACAAGTCGGCAGAATTTGGGTACCAGGTCTGCGTCACGGACCTGTTACTCAGAATTGACAATTTGTTCTTCGCATCACGGAGTGGTCATGGACCGTTCTGCCTCAAATTTATTTCATGACCAAATAATTAAATGCATCTCCGCATCACGGACCAACTTTCAGACAGTGATTTCTTAATCTTTTCTCGTGTTTAACTATCTAAAAACACTCTTAAACATCATGTGATCTTTCCTATCACAAATCTCAATCCTAGAATCCATAATTCAATTCAAGGATCAGTTAAAAGTCAAGTCAAGAGAAGCTAAGATCCAAGTCAAGAGAAGTTCATAGAGTCTTCCACAAGTCTTTTACAAATGATTTAACTTTGTTTTAAGACTTAAGTTTTGAGTTGAGTAAAAAGTAAAGTTGAAGTTCATTTCTTCAAAGTATATGGGGACTTTGTATTCCCAAAGAGTTAAAATGTTTTCACATTAAACAAGAAAGGAAACCTTGATTTCCAAAGTGGCTTTAAGATTGTTTTCAGAAAAGAGTAAATGCTTTCACAATTAAGCAAGAGAGGAAACCTTGATTTCCAAGATAGCCTTTGAGCTATGTTTTTGAGCAATTATCTCAAATCACACAAATAAGTATGTTTTGTTTTATAAAAACAACATAATAGCTAGTATCATATTTTGGGAGTAGTATTGAGCACCGATATGGGGGAGAGTTTAGACAACTCACAGCCCCCATAAACCATGTAGTCACCATTGGTAGAAAAGGGTCATACTTTTTAGATGATTCCTTAGTGTTTTTTAGCATAGACTAGTGGATCCACTTAGTAGTTCAGGTTCTATACCCCTAACAAGGTATAGGACGGCCCTGGCAGTGTGAGGCAAAATGTTGTATCATCACGATAGCTTTTTAAGTGATGGTTGTCGGTTAGAGAAACTCCCACATCAGTATTTTGTATTTTTTATATACATCAGAAATATTTGTGTTTCCATACACAAACAGAGTTCATATTGTATCTTTGCATATATATAGAGTTGTTATTGTATTTCTAAATACACAGTGTTGAAAACCATGTTTTAAACCTTGCTCGGAAAACATCCGTCAGTTGGTCCCATGTAAAGATTGAGTTATAAGGAAGCTCAGTGAACCATACTGCAGCATCGCCTGTCAGTGATAGAGGGAACACTCGTAATCCGATTACATCCATATCCAAGTCTTGTCTACCTACAAAACTTTTGCAAACCACCCTTAGATTGGCTAAGTGAGCATGTGGGTCCTTCGATGGCAATCCTGATAATAAGCCCCATGATGTAAGCATCTGCATCAAGCTACTAGTCACCACAAATGTGTACCCTGGAGGTAGAGGGGGTGGGACAATAGGTCCATCTGAGTCTGCTATATTGGCGTTACCCCCGATAGTTGTCATGTTGTCGTGGGCCTGGTGGATCTTGCACCCTCAATGCATCTCGCAATTGATTGTCAGCTGGAATCTGATTGTCCCTACCAACTACCCTCGGCTGTTGTAACTCAACTGCATCACCTAGGTTTCCTCCGATAGGATTAACTGGATCTCCTGGATTGTTCATTCTTCGCAAAGTGCGGCTCAACTCTGGATCGTAAGGAGTAAGTGGTTCACCCTAGATCCGTGTACTTGGCATACAGTAGAGTCAGAACCTGAGAGAGACAAAAACAAAGAGAAAAAGTAAAATTAGGAAATATTTGACTAACGTTCAATGATGTAGTTAAAATAAATCTAAAAGCCAAATTCCCCAGGAACGGCGCCAAAATTTGATACGCTCAAATTACACCTCCCTAAAGAAGCATAAGCGATCGTTATCAACTAAAGAACCCAACTTGTAGGTTGGGGTCGATCCCACGAGGAAAATGGTTTAGACCTTACTTTAACCAACAATTATATTTAATTAGTCAAATTACTTCCAGAAACAATTAATTAAATAAGGGGGAATTTGTGAAACAAATTGTAAAAATTCAATAAGTGATCAATAAACAAAAGTCAATCTTTGTTGTTATCAAGATGAGAGAATTAACTAGGGTATACATGTTCCCCACAAGATCATAACGCAGTAATCCTAGTAATAACAATCCTTTCCTAATATATCACATGCAAAGTGGTAAGTTATGTATCTCTAAATCCTTGATCCGGCATCTAGAGAATTTCACCCCGCAACTTGGTCCGGCTACGTGTGTATAATTTACTAACCCTTACCTATACCTCATATTAGCCATCATAATCAATGTTTGGCTTAGTTATTACTTCGTACTAATCGACACTAGACTATTAGATAGTATCACACTAAATCTCTGTTGATAATTCTTTTCTTGTTAATTACCTCATTGGTCCGGCAAGTAGTAACAAGGTGAGTTCTAACGTTGGCCACCGTTAAAAAGACTTCTAGACAGAAGAATTATCAATGCATGCAAAATACTAATCAAGAATTGCTTATTTACTATTCATACTTTGTTAATCGCTCATGGTTCCCACAATCCTAGTTGTTGATTTAGTTACCCATATTAGCAAGAACACAATTCATAGTTTTAGACGAAGAAATCATGAACTTACGTAAGGAGAATAATAAACCCAGAAATTCAACTTGAATTGCAAAACCAAAATCTTCAAAACAAACTTAGGAAATCAATAATTGCTAGGTTTGCAAATTAATCTCCCCAGTCACAAAGTAAAACTAGAATAATAATGTCTAACCCCCAAAAATGAGGTTTACATACACTATTTATAGAAAACAAGTCCTAAATAAAAAGGAAACAAATTAAGGAAAGTCTGTTTAGGCACGCATCTTCATTCCATGAGACTGACTCACAGATCGTCAATGGATCTACGGTCGGTGAGTCCCTTCCGTTAGCCAGGACTTAGAAAATATTTCATCTTCTCTGAAGCAAACGACGGAATTGTAGTACGGATCGTAGATCGATCTACGGTTCGTCAATCCCCCTCTGTAGCTCCATACTTAAAATCATCAAAAATTAGGTACTGGAACCCTCACAGTATCAATCTACGAATCAACAGTACGGTCCGTAGATCAATATACGGATCGTCAATGGCCACCGTAGTTGCACCCTTGGTAAGATTTCCCTGATTTGCCTTGCCTGCTGACCTACGGCTATCACCTACGGACCGTCAATGGACCTATGGTCTGTAGATCACTTCTGTGAATGCAGTTTTTTTGCATTTCTTTCAGCTGTCTCTTTACTTCCGTGCCTGAACATCTTTCCTGCAAAATATGATAAAAACACATAAAAACCAATACAAAAATGCCCTAGACACACACAACTTGTAAGTGAAATGTATTAGAAATATCGTAAACTCATGGTATATTACGGTCTCGCAGGCAACATGATTCTATTTGGGTCATTATTGATTGAATGACAAAATCAACCCACTTTTTGCCGGTAAAGTCTACCCATTCAGCAGAGGATTATGCCATGTTATATATTCAGGAGGTAGTACGACTTCATAGAGTTCCAGTTTCCATTATTTCAGATAGGGGTGCACAATTTACTGCACAGTTTTAGAAGTCATTTCAGAATGGTTTGGGTTTAAAGGTGAACTTGAGTACTGTTTTTTATCCTCAGACAGATGGTCAAGTGGAGCGCACTATTCAGACTTTAGAAGATATGTTGAGGGTTTGTGTGATTGATTTCAAAGGTAATTGGGATGATCACCTACCTCACATTGAGTTTACTTATAACAATAGTTACCACTCTAGCATCCAAATGGCTCCATATGAGGCTCTTTGTGGGAGAAGATGCAGATCTCCTATTGGATGGTTTGAGGTTGGTGAAGCTGGGTTGATAGGACCAGACTTAGTTCATCAAGCTATGGAGAAAGTGAAGGTTATTCAAGAGAGGTTGAAAACAACGCAAAGTCGTCAGAAATCCTACATTAATGTTAGAAGAAGGGACTTAGAGTTTGAAGTAGATGATTGGGTATACTTAAAGGTTTCACCCATGAAGGGTGTTATGAGATTTGGTAAGAAGGGGAAGCTTAGTCCCCGGTATATTTGTCCTTACAGAATATCCAAAAGGATTGGTAATGTGTCTTATGAGTTGGAGCTACCGCAATAGTTAGTAGTAGTCCATCCGTTATTTCATATTTCCATGTTGAAGAAGTGTTGGGAAATCCTTCATTTATCATACCCACTGAAGATATTGGTATTAAGGATAGCTTATCATATGAGGAGATTCATGTTCATATTCTTGATCGCCAAGTTTGCAAGTTGAGAACAAAAGAGGTAGTATCAATCAATGTTCTGTGGAGAAATCAGTTTTTTGAGGAAGCTACTTGGGAAGCTGAGAAGGATATGAAGAAGAGATACCCACATCTCTTCGAATCCGGAGAAGTCCCAAATTAAGGTACTAGTCCTTTTCTTGGCATTTATTTTAACTAGGCATGCTGTATTTAAATTTTGCTTGTTGGGTGTTAAGCTAGATGTTAAATGTTACACCTTAGCCTACTAAGAGTAATCTCACTTGAGGACGAATGTTCCCAAGGGGAAGATATTGTAACACCTCACTGTTTGAAAGAACTAGAATTTGACAGAAACCCTTTTTGGAAATAATCAAATTTGGAAAGTTTGACAAGTTAAGCTAAATATGAGTTTTGGGTCAACTTCAAATGACCATAACTCCTAGCACGAGATGATTTAGGTGGGATACAAGATACCGTAGGAAAGATCTTTGAATTATCTTTCCAACTCCACCGAGTTTGTTCATTTTCGAGTTTGTATGAGGAAGATATGCCCATTTGAAGCCGGGATGTATTTATCAGGAAAGTCACAACCGGAATTTGGAAGGGTATTATGGTATTTTCACTACCCAATTAATTATATTCGTTTTTGGTAATTAAGTTGGGGTCTAAACTGAATTGGTTCAGTTTATGCTTCATAAAGTTAAGTGAGGGTTTTGAGAGAAGAGAAAAGAAGAGGAGAAAAGAGGAGAAGAAGCAAGAATTCATCGCGTTCTTGAAGTTAGGCTTGTGGATTTTGCCAAGGGTTGATCCCTATGAGGTATGTGATATTTACATAGCGTTGGGTTCGTTCACAAGTTGACTCATGCTGGAGAAATCTTTTCTCAACTATTTGACTCCCACATCTGTAGACTCAAATCTCTGTAGAACCTTTGCTAACATGTCTTCCATCTTGGACATGCTGGAACTACTACCTGTTCGATCTTTGTTACCTGGAGGTACATAAACACCACTACGCTAAGTTTTTTAACCGTCTTTGTTTTTCCAGTTGTTTTGTTCCCAGTTCCCTGGTCTATCATACTGATCTTCTCTATGATAGTTCCTACCTTGAATTCTAGAATTTTAGCCTTGGTTTCCCTAGTTATAATTTAGGAAATCCCCCTGATTGTTGAAATACTTGGCCTCCACATAAAATCAGCATCTTGCTCTTTATACTTCTTTGCTGCACCTACTAAGTTTACATTTTCTGGAACCGAAATGAGATGTTTCATGAGGATGTCCATTTGAGTTTTGATGTGGGCCATGTCTTGGTCCCATTCTTCCTCTCTCTTTCTTTGTTCAGCTGATAGTTCAAAAGTGAACCAAAGTTCTCCCACCTCTACATCTATTATGTGCCAAGCTCTGTTGTTCTTTGACACTTCATCCATGACAACCATAATTTGTGGAAATTGTTTGCTCATGAACGATCAACCACATACTGTATCCACCACTTGTTTAGTTACAAAATTCAGCTACATGTAAAATACCTGTGTCAAATTACTGTATGTGAGGCCATGATTTGGGCATTTCTTCAGATTTTGGTTAAATCTCCACCATGTGTCATGCATTGCTTCACTTTGTAGCTGCTTAGGAGAACCAATCTCATCCTTCATCTTGAGCTCTTTTGCTTCGTGGAAGAACCTCTCCATGAAAACTTCCCTCAGCTCTGGCTAAGTTCTCATTGAATTATGTGGCAACTCATTCAGCCAGTTTGTTATTTCCCCACTTAGAGACAAAGGAAAAGACCTCAGCCTCATAGCATTTTGGCTTACTCCAGGAATCTCAGTCGACTTGCAAATTGCCACAAATTCATCAAGTGTTGGTTTGCATCCTCACCTGCAGTTCATTGTAAAATCCCGTTCAAGTTCAGCAGTTGGATCATAGTGCTAGTAATGGTGAAGTTCATTCGTGAAGGTAGTACTTATAGTACTATAGCTCGAGTAGCTCCAACTGTATGTAGCTCTAAGCCATCTTCTTCAAATGCCATATGCGCCGGTTGTCGGACTCGACCACTTGGAGCTGGTGGTTGGTGTTTAGAATGGAATATCTCTTCTACCCCTTAATTCTCTTCAATCACCCTATTCAGATCATTAACATTATGTTGAGAACCTCTAGAATTGGCCTTAGCATCTTGTAACAGTCTCTGCCTCTGGGCTTCGAGTTCATGTGTATCACCATCTTCCTTATGGTTTAACATTGCTCGAGAATGCGAGGAATGAATAGTTCTACCTTACTTCTAGTGTTTGGTAGGCACTAGTGCACTCCTATGTAAATGACACAAACAAGAAACAAGAAGTAAAATTAAGAAATACAATTACAACTGAAGTAATAGCTAGTAGAGTATTTTTGAACCAAAATTCCATGGCAACAACGCCAAAATTTGATATGTCCAAACTTACTCCTCAAATGAAATTCAGGGAATTTACAGAAAAAATAAACTTATTGACGCTTTTATTCAGTTGTGGTTATTATTTCCAAAAAGATTAAATTACGAAAAGTAAATATTGGGTTATTTGAGTTTAAGTAACCAATTTTTGTTTAAGATTAACAGTCAAAATGAGCAAACATTAGTTCCAAGATGTTAATAACTTATTTAACGAGACTAGGATTATCTTCCCCATGACATTTATTTCACTCTCCAATTCTATACAAATAATTGTTAATTTCTAATATTATATGTTCCTAGTAAGTTAGACACATCTAAACGTGTTTGAGCCCTATAAGATGAGTTTCACTCTTCTCCTATTGGTATTCGCGTGCTTTGAAGCTTACCCTTTCATACTTGTTTAGAAGATTATCTTCTCTCGAGCTCTAATCTTCGAAACAAGTTAATGGAGTTTGATTCTAGCTTTTCCTAACTATCACTTTTCTCTCGAACATGTGATAAATACAGGCAAGTTGTAATGTGAGCACTTTTTAGCACAAAGTAGAAACAACATATGGAATTTTCAATCAAACGTTACTCATATTGGGATCTTTAGTTATGTTTTAGTCACAGCCCCACAACCCTAGTTACGGTGTTTAGCCGCTCATTATTTCAAGAAAACCAATAGTAGAAATTATCAAAAGCATAATCTAATAGACTTATAATAATAGCAAACAACAAGCTTCTTGATTATCAACACTCAATCACGAACACAAAGTTTTGATCCAAAGTAATCGACCAAGAAATAGGTTAAAAAAGGAAACTATGACTTTCTCCACGCTCAGAATGTCTCAATGTATCAATGATAATTTTAAAATAAACCTTAAGTAATTAAAATAGTATTTGAAAGAATCCTACTCAAAGTAGGACTAATGTTATTGAACATCTTCACGGGCAGGGTTCTCCTAATGTTGTTATTGGTACGTTCAAAGTCTTTCACCTTGATTTTTATGTTTTACTTGATCCCGGTGATACCTTGTCTTTTGTGATGCCATATGGGGCGATGAAGTTTGATGTACTTCCAGATGTGTTGATAGAACTTTTTTCTGTCTGTTCAACTATTGGTGAATCTATTGCGGCTAAGAAAGTCTATATAAGTTATCCGGTCTCCTTATTACAAAGAGTCACTCATATTGGTTTTGTAGAGCCTAATATGTTAGATTTTGATGTTATTCTTGGTATGGATTGACTCCATTCCTATTATGCTTCTATTGATTGTAGAACATGAGTGGTCAAATTTCAATTTCCAAATTAGCTTGTCCTAGAATGGAAAGGGGAAAATTCCATACCTAAGAGTCAGTTTGTTTCTTGTCTTAAATCTAGAAAGATGATTTCTAAGAGTTGCATATACCATATTGTTTGGGTTAGGGATTTAGATTCTGAAACACCTATCTTTGAGTCGGCCCCCGTTGTTAATGATTTTCTGTAAGTGTTTCCCGATGATTTATATAGTGTTCCACCCGGAAAGGAATTAGACTTTGGTATTAACATTTTCCGCAATACATAACCTATCTCTATTCCTCTTAACTGTATGGCTCTTGCAGAACTTAAGGAATTGAAAGAGCATTTGAATGATTTGTTGGACAAGGGTTTCATCCAACCGAGTATCTTTTCATGGGATGCTCCAGTTTTGTTTGTTGATAAGAAGGATGGTTCACTTCGCATTGACTACTAGCAATTGAACAAGGTTACCATTAAGAATTAGTATCCTCTTACAAGGATAGATGATTTGTTTGATCAACTCCAAGGAGAGAGCTACTTCTTTAAGATTGAGCTCCAGTCGGGCTATCACTTATTACGGGTAAAGGAAGATGGCATTCCAAAGACGACTTTTCAGACTCATTGTGGTCATTATGAGTTTTTGGTAATTTCATTTTGGTTGACTAATGCTCTGACCACATTTATAGATTTTATGATAAGGTTTAGACTGTATCTTTACATTTTGTGTTTGTGTTTGTCAATGACATCTTTATTTACTCAAGGAGTAAGGATGAGCATTCTAATCTTTTGAGGATTGTGTTACAAGTCCTCAAGGACCAACAATTATTTGCAAAGTTTAGTAAATGCGAGTTTTGGTTGAGATCTGTGGCTTTTTTTGTCACATTGTTTCAGGGAATGGTATTGAGGTAGATCTTAAGAAGATGGATGTGGTTAAGAGTTTTCCTAGACCTGTATCCCCTTCAGATATTTGAAGTTTCTTGGGTTTGGCCCATTATTATAGGAGGTTCGTGGAAGAGTTTTCTTCGATTGCCTATCTATTGACGGCAATAACCTAAAAGAAAGTCAAGTTCGTATGGTTTGAAGCGTGTGAGATGAGTTTCCAAGAATTGAAAGATAACCATACCTCATCTTCGGTGTTGACTTAATTGGAATGGTCTGATGGGTATGTTGTTTATTGTGATGCTTCAAGGATTGAACTAGGGTATGGTCTTATGTAGAATGGGAAGGTTATTGCTTATGGTTCAATGCGATTTAAGATTCATGAATAGACCTATTCTACACATGATTTGGAACTAGCGGCGATTGTTTTTGCCTTAAAGATATTGAGCCACTACTTATATGGTGTCCATGTTGATGTCTTAACTGACCACAAGTGTCACGACCCAACCCACCGGTTCATGCGGGCACCTACATACTACCACCTAAGTAGGAGAACCCTCTTATCCCAATAGTTAAAACACGTGGAAAATTAACGAAAAACGGAGATAATGAAATAGCAGGATTTTATAAATAAGAACTCTTTAAACAATTTTGGTTAAGACTTGTAAAGTAGTAAAATCCCCAAGGATCTAGTCTAAACATGTACAAGAGCTACTAAGAGTGCAACAACACAAATAAGTAAAATACACAGCTCCCACCATACGGAGGGAAAGATAGAAGGTGCTGGAGAATTTCTTCGTCTTCACCTAATGAAACATCACCGACCCTGCATCCAGACTATGCCAAAAAGGCATATCAAGGGTAGTATCAGTACAAAACTACACCTACTAGTAGGCATCATCGGTCAACCCGACACCCACCGCATAACAGAAGAAATCAACTTGCAGGAATATGCAATAAACCACTCGCTTCTCCACCCTTACCCCCTCTGGAATACCCCAAAATTACATTTGTACCCCTTTACTAATGACCACCTCTTCATTCCACCTACTCACTAGGAGTTCTTGATCTTAGCCTAACCGTTTAAATGCATAAGAAAGTACATGTTTACAACTACAAGCATCCCGACTAACCTCCCACGACATACCCTTACTTTCTCTTTTATGTTACCCTGCCCTTGCCACATGGCACATTACATCAAGCTTTCTAGCTACCAACCACGAATTCCTTCCTCCATGGTGAAATCCATCTAAGTAATTACATCACGTACACTACCTCCACTTTTCACCCTTACAACATACGAACAACCCTTGTCTCTCAACACTAACACTCTTGAACCCTTGGCCCTTCCCATTTCATTCAACAACGAGATACATAATAGGTTCAATCAACATAGTAGAACAAACATAAATAGGTCATCATATCCTTTACAATTCCGGGGAAATAAAATCAAATATCAATTACAAACAACGTGCAACTTCATCACTACAAGATATACAATTATGTCAAGTCAATGGTTCTCTCAAGGAACTCAAACCCAAGTTGTTAGCATACCAGAACGTGGTACCCGATCCAATGTTTATTTTGGAACGTGGCAATCGATCCCATAACTATGCCCAAACATGGCAACCGATCCAAGTTAGTGTGACGGAACGCAACACCCGATCCATTCAACAAGCCACAATCACAATCACAAAGTACATTCCCATAATCATATAGTCAAGTCATGATTCATGGCATATTTAATTCAATTACTCTCATGCACAATTAGGGCAATCCATACGCAGTACTTTCATATATTCATGTAGTATAACAAAGCAAAAATGAACCTACCCCACACAATAGGAAAACACAATCGTCCCAATGAACTATTCATCGACGTAAATCATGTATACATTAATTCGACCATACTTCGCCCTAGTTCATCATCTAAGGCTTCTTCCTAGGATTTAATCAACCTTAATCTGGCGCACAAAGGCCTACACATGAATCCTACCATTGATTACCATTATACCATGTAGTTAGCACATATTTATAACTACTCAATTCATAAAACCTAGCCTACCTGGGAACCAAGCAGCTGCACAGAGTTTAGGTCTTCGATTCTTGTTTTCGGGACTTGTGATGGTGGTCTTGGCCGGAAATCCGCAATCCATCGACATCCTTAAGCTAGAAATAACTCTCTCCATCTTTTCCAAGCATGGAGCAGCTTTTTTTGGTGGTTTTTAACATGTTTTACGACTAACTTAGTTATTTTAGGAAGGAGGAAAAAAGATTTCGCGTTATTTACATTTTGTCTCGCCTATCCCACTATGGTGCCAACTTACCCCGCCATGGCACCGCCACCCTAGCAGGGTATATTTCCTGCCCTGGCGGGACAGTGGCCCAGTAATTCCAAATTTTTGCTTTTCCTAAACAATGACGGTTCGGGTCGATACAATAGATACCAATTTACCCCTCGTTCGTCCCCGAATGACTAGCGAATGTGTCATTACACACTCTATCCCAAAGTATTTTTACCTAACAACTCGGTTTATTACGAAGTCACAGATGGGGATGATTTTTATTTTCAAGTCTAATTCGCGAGAGGTTCTATACTTTAAGGGATCGATTAGGGATATGATGCAATGCTCGACGAAATTTTCTTCCCCATTTACACAGCCTAATCCTGCTAGGGTGACAGCCCTCCCGCTGAGGCGGGGCCGTGGTTGAATAATGCTATCAAAGACACTTAATCGAGTTCTAAGAGTCAACGATCGTTAGTCAGTATATAACCTAACTAAATGAGTTGGGGTCAAATCCCACAGGGAGTGGTATGTGTTTAAGATTCAAGAGTAAAGTATGAATATTGTTCAAGTCAATCATAAGAATATACATTATCGAAGGAAAGCACAATTCAAATTGGGGGTGACACGAATATCAAATAACAGGGGGGTTTTAGTTTTAACTATCAGCTACAACAACAACAAATAACACGAATTAACAAATAATGAGATGCGTTCTTGGAGTGTGATTGGATTATAGTCTAAGGTAGACAAATGGGTAATTGCAACAGTAAGTAAATAGCTATAAATCAGTGAATAAGCTAGACTTTAGTGGGTATAAACTTTATCTAGAAAAATTTACCCGAATCAAGTTGGTTTCTCTCGAACACCAACAAGCATGCGAATAAGAACAGCGTACGCTTTAGTCCATTCACTCTCTCGAGCTGAATGTGTGGAAAAGGGTTTAGGATTCACTCTCTCAAGCTGAACCCATGACAACTCAATACCCACAGACCATTAATTCAGTAATCTTGGTTATAAAACCTCTCTCTCGAGCAAACCAAAAACACGAAGGTAGAGTTGCATTTGCAACTACAACCCTTTAAATTAAACCACAATTTCTGAATGAAATCAGTTCTAAAAAGCATTTAAACTAACAATTAGCAATACCTATAAGCTAAATCAACTCATAATCACATAATCACACACCAAGAATTGGGGTTTTATCTAGACATCATAAAAAGATAGAAATCATTACCAAATTGTGATTCCATCTACAGGGTAAGATTAATTTCATCTTTACAAAGGTCCAAATTGAAGAATCTCAAAGATCCACTTCAATTATCTCAAAATTGAAAACTTCAATTCTTCAAAGTTAAGGAAAAATTTAGTCTCAATACTCAGAGTTCAAAACTAAAATTTTAAAAATTGATTCTAAGATTATGATAAAAGGTCCTAAGATTAATGTTTGAAAATGTATTTATAGTCGCCAAAAATATGTTGCGAAGGACCATTCAGTGCAGTAAGTGAGGCTCGCCGATCAGCTCGGCGATCCGCCCTTTGGTCAGTTCCATCGCCTTTTTGCTTTGGCTTTCAACATCCTCAAGTTCTGTAACTTTAGGTGATCCAACACTGCATTGCAAAACCATTCGGCGATCCGCTGACCGCTCCTTTCTCTCGCCAACTTGATTTTCTCTTTCAGGGTTTGGCATACTGGAACTTTAGGTGGGGTAATAGCTATTCAGCGACTCGCCAAAGGGACTTAGCGATCACCAGGCATTCATTTTTTCGCCCTTTTAGCTTGCTTCATTTTTTTTTTTGCAAGTTAGTGTCCATGCTTTGTTCCTCGATCCAAACACCTGGAAATCAAGGGTTTTACATCAGGTATTGGGATAAAACAAGCATTTGAGGACACAAAATCTATCCAAATAAAGCTCTAAATGAGCCCAAATCGTGGACTCATCAACACACCCAACTCAAACTTTTGCTTGTCCTCAAGTAAAACTCAAGCTCAGCAATTCAAAAAGGATGTCTCAAATAGTGCTACACAAAACTCAATCATGAATGCACACACAAAGACTCAACTTACTGATGCAAGGATCAATTATGCACTAAAAGATTTTAGTTGTGACTCACCATTATCAAAAATTCTCAAGTTCACCATACTTACTTCAAATGCAAGTTCAAGCTCAACAAAGGTACTCAAATGCCCTCACACAAAGGGTGATTCCATATTCACACACAATGGTTCAACAATTTATAGCTCCGGAATCACAATCAACACTCACACTCACAAAGATGAACGCATGCATGACTTCACCCATAGGTTTGCCCTTATTTTCCAACCAACACTTGTTTCAGGTCACTCAAGATCAAAAAGGTCTTTTCAAGGCTTGTAATAGGGTTGAGTGTAAAGGTATGGTAATTTAGGCTCAGTGGCTGCTATCCTCATGAAATGTGGCATGAACAACACTTCCTTCCCTTTCCTTCGTCATTCTCATTTATGCTCATAAGTCACCCCATTATTCCTTTTCCATGAAACATGGACACCCCATTTCTTTTTGCAACTTTATTTCAAAACTTTTTCATTTTTTTATTTTTCATTCTTCTTTTCTTATTATCTTTTTTTTGTATGGAGGGGTTCCATCTTTTTCATAACCATGGATCAAAGGGGACTTCTTTGCATTTTTTTATTTACCTTCTCTTTTCACCACATCCCCAACTTAGGCTTTTCGCCTAAGTTGTCTATTCCAACCAAACATATCTCATGAGGATTAAGGGTGAAGGGATAAACAAAGGTCACAATTGCATCAAGTTTCTTCCAAGAAATAGGGTAAGGCTCGAAGGGTGCTTAAACAAAGATCACACTCACAAGGTAGGCCACAAAAGAGGTATAATGTCAAATTGTTTTACTCTTTAAAATTATCACCTAAGATCATTTCAAGAGCTCCCATCACTTGGTCAACCGGACCAACGGGGAAAATTCTAGGTCTCATCAGACATGGTTCACAGTTAGCTCATCACACAAGGCATTGGCACCAAATATCAAAAAAGACTCCACACTTTCGCTATTGTGCAATGATCATCACTAGAGACTCATTCAATAACCGGCTAATCACAACAAGATGCAAAAAGTTCACATATTGTCTATGCAACTTCATTTGGCCTCATCGTAGTCGCACATTCATGTTTGTTTGATTGAGAGCACTATTTAAGTCATCGGTATTGAACAAAACCGATACTCAAATTTGCACAAGATCAACCATAATTAAATACACAAGGGGTGGCTCAAAATTTTCGGAAGGGTCCAAAAACATTTACATTCAAAATAAGGAGCCACAAGCTCAAACATCCAGAAAAATAGTGTCAAAACACAATATATATACAGAAAATGTCAACAAAACAAGAAGTAGGTATGGCAATAGCTCACCCCACCACAAAGAAAAGCAATTTTTCCTCAAATGCAAGAAATTATCCAAAAATTAATATAAAAAGACAGAGAAGAAGGTAAAGAGAAATCCTATCTAAACAGTCGCTCCATCTATCGTGGCATCAGTGCCCGGTGTAACACTCTGATCTTGGGCATCAGTTCCCAGAGTCACCTCAGAAGGACCGGCTCCACTGGACCCACTCATGGCGCACAGTCTTGAACATAGCATCCTCAAGGTCACCCAGATTATCATAAACCTCAGCATCTCGCACATCTATCTGCTCCTCGTCGGTCTCTTCCTCCGACTCGTCAACTACCATATCACCCCAATGTATAGCTCCGGTGGTGACTGGAGGAATCTCAAAAGTCGTCAGGGCATCAACATCAACAGTTGCCTCCACTAGGGAAATGAAGTTAGTGGACTTCAAGTACGCCACGTCCTTCCTCAGATCCACAACCATGACTTTCAAAGTCGTAACCTCAAAAGTCACCCCCTGTTTGCTCTCACAAGCCTCAACTCTCGTAGTGAGAGTGTAAATGAAAGTCCGTATGGGGGTTCAGTGCAACAAGGATGGCACTCTCAATCATCTATGGGACTGCAGCCTCAAGTCTGGTTGCCCTTACATCAATCGAATGAGCCAGGTGCCCGATTTGTAGGATCATAGCCTGAGTAATCCTATTGGGCTGGGCTACAGTAGAGGTACCAGGGGCTTGGAAGGATGAAATAGGAGTACATGAACCTGAAGGCTTGGAGGTCGGAGTAGGCAAAGATGCCTCTGCACGTATAGAGTCAATGTACACCTATGGAGATGTATCTACCAGGGCTACTCTCCTCCTGTCAGCCTCCTCCTGTGTGTACTCAACTTCAATACATCGGATGTCTGTGGAGGATGAAGGGGTAACCTCAAAGTATCTAGTAGCATCTTGAGAAACTCAAGCACGCCAGCACAGCTCAGTGATCAGAACTGGGAATGGTAGGGAGGTTTGGTGCTGATTGGCCCTCATGGCCATCTCTTGCTCTATAAGGAGCCCTATGTTAATGCACCTCATGGATATAATCGACCCAAGGCAGGCTTCCTTAGGGTGCCGGAGGATGGACTCGTTCTGACAAGGCAGGATAGTGTTGCTGATGAATCCGAACCAGAATTGAGCAGCAATATTTAGGTCTCTTTTCTCAATGAGGGCTCCTGTCTTGATCCACCTCAGGGTGGTATCAGAAATCAAAGGTGCCAACCAGCCCTTCAAATCATCTAGGGACTGAGTAATAGTCAAGCCCTCATATGCAAAAGTAGTACCCAGAGCCTTGTTGAGTACAGTGTTAATGTACTCACTGGTGCACCCTACTTCCTTTCCTCGAACCATGACCGACTTCACCGGTTTGAAGGCACTATCCTTCTTCTTACCCTTGGGCACCAGCACTCCGTATGTGATATAAAACTCACGGACCCATGCAGGAATGTAGGGGTCTCAGGGCCTGGTGAACTGCTCGAACCTATGGAAATGAAAGATGTCCCTCATTGTAGAGTATTTTCCCTCAAGGCCCTCTATAGATAGCAATTTCTCCTCTAAAATCGTCTGCAACCCATCGGTTTTTAGTCTGTTGAGTAGCCTAGAAGGAGGAACCTCTGGTGGCACTGGAGCCACAGGAGGTGCCGGAGCTGGCACTGTATCTCCTGGAGAGGAGGCTACTGGGACTCTAGCTGAGTTAGAATGAGATCTAGCACGGATCTCTGCTCTCCAAGACTGTAGTGGTTGATCGTCATCTGGCTCAAAAAATGCAGCTTGGGAGCCCTCACTATTGGAGTTGTGCTACGGAGCCTCAGTAGCAGGCCTCTTACCTTTGCCCTTGCCTCCTTTTGAAGGCTCTGCTTTTCCCATCTTAGGAGGGTTTTGTCTTCCTTCATTCATAACTATGCCCCGTGTTCTTTTGCGGGGCGGTATGTCTAGGTTGGTTTTAGCCATTCCTGCAAACACATCAAATATTGTCAAAAAGATCTCAAAAAAATTTGTAGACAATAGTTGCAGATAGACTCACCGAACCAGTCGGCGAGTCGTCGAATCTCTTTGGCGAACCAGATAGGGCTCACCGAAAGGATTGGCTCTAAATTTCCTCAAAAAAATGGCATGTCGGCAATGGGAAGGCCTTTCAGCGAATCACTAACAGCATTCGACGAGCAAGGGCTAGCCCGCTGAAAGTTACAGTGCATTTTAGGGGTTATAGCGCAGAAAGGGAGATCAAGGAGAGGACTTTCGGCGAGTCACCGAGTGCACTCGGCGAACTCAGGCTTGTCGCTGAAAGTTACGAAACCAAACTCCAAATTTAGCATGAAACTAAAGGCTATCAGGGGGATTCGGTGAACTGTCGAGTTGTTCGGCAAGCTTGACCTAGCTCGCCAAACGGCCCAACGTGCCTACTTTCAACCCCAACTTCAAAATTCATCCCCGCAACCCCTAAAAACAAAATCAAAGCATGCACCCATTTAATTAAACCTAGACCCATACTACCCATGCCCCTGGGATACTCAGACTTTTCCCGGTTTGGCCAAATTTGGCCATTTGACAACTTTTACCCTTAGGAATGATGTCAAACGCTCCATCATCGAGAAAAATACGTGCGGGTTACTTAGACTTCACACAACTAGACCCAACATCAACAAAGCAACACCCAACAATTTTGATCAATTTTAAGGCACAAAATACTCGAGAATTGAACAATATAGGCATTATAGGCACGATATTCAAATTATAATAGGCACACAAGCATACAATTACGATCAAAGAGGCCCAACACACATTACTAAGATAAAAAAGATTCATTTGCAAATGAGTAAAAATCAATAAATAAAGATTCGGGGTTTGAAAAACTAGCTTTTGAAGCCGAACAATCAAGTTGAAAAGATAGGCGGCGAAGAATCCAACTCCGAACACATAAATGATGACTAATACGAGATAAAAATGCAAGAAAATAGGAAAAACTAATTCGGGTGTGAGTTTGGGACGTTGAAAACTGAGGGAATGTAAAAGAATTTGAACTTTTGAACTATTGGCCTTTAAAACCCGTCCAGTTCTCGCCCATTCGGCGACATAAGTTTTGCTCGCCGACCCATTTGACGACACGTCGAATGGACACTTACCTCGCTGGGTTTTATAGGACCTCCAGTTAATGTGGGGGTCCAAACGGCGGACAAAATCGTGACCGCCGACCTGGTCGGTGATTAGCCAATCAACTCCTCGGCTCACTGAGTTTTACAGACTCAAGCCCTAGAATTCCTTAAGTCCAACGGTGGTCCAAGTCGGGCACGCCGACTTGACTTTTAGCTCGCCAACCTACTCTTTTCAATCACATCATATATTTCAACCTGCAAAAATCAACACAAGATTATTTCTAAAACAAAACAAAAGCAATAAAACTTGGGTTGCCTCCCAAGAAACGCCTTAGTTAACATCGTGGAATGACGCAAGTCCTCACTCAAACTTCATTCTTGGGGTTGACCTTAGTGTCACTAAGCAACCCCTTTTGTTGCCTCGGTTAGAAATGAGGCAATACATGACCCATGAGGGTCTCAATTAACTGGATAGATCTAGAGTGAGAGGCAGTCATCTGATTTAGCATTTCGACATTCTCCCTTATCTCTTCCAGCACACTATCATGCTCATTGACCTTTTGGAGAATCATTGAGAGCGTTTCCTCGTCACGTCTACCCTTATTGTCCTTAGGATTTTTCTACTCATAATGGGGTATATATCTATCTTTCCTTTTGCACTGGACTTCAACCTCTAATATATTTTTGGCCAAATCATCCAGCTCAGTTAATAGTGTGGCCAAATAGTGGTCTTTCTCCATTTCTTGGTTAGTCTCAGTCATGCGATCGAGTAGTTGGGTTACTGTTTCATAGGGTTGTTGTATCAAACAACCCGAAAAGAGTTGATCAGTTGTGCTTCTATTTTCATGACCAAGACCTCTATAGAAGCATTCCAGAAGTATCTTTTCTGGAATTCCAGGAGTTGGGCACAGCTGCAAGAGAGCCTTAAATCTTTGCCACAACTCATAAATGGTCTCACCCTCCAATTGATTGAAGGTTAGGATGTCATCCCTAAGACTCATCAATCTCAAAGGAGGGTGATCCATTTGGTCACCGTTGCTACCAGTTATGCTCAATTTCTCTTATCAACAAGCAACACAAAAACCACAACTAAAGGGAAGTAGATTCAACTATGATTAAAAAGAACAAAATTCAACTTAACTAAATAATCTTAACCAACACCACTCCCCGGCATCGGCGCCATTTTGATTGAATAATGCTATCAAAGGAACTTAATCCAGTTCTAAGATTCAACGATCGTTTGTCAGTATATAACCCAACTAAAAGAGTTGTGGGGGAATCTCACAGGGAGTAGTACGTGTTTAAGATTCAAGAGTAAAGTACGAATATGTTCAAGTCAATCAAAGGAATAGACATTATCGAAGGAAAGAAAAATTCAAATTAGGGGTGACAGGAATGTTAAATAACAGGGGGGTTTTGGTTTTAACTATCAGCTACAACAACAACAAATAACAGGAATGAACAAATAATGAGACGGGTTCTTGGATTGTGATTGGATTTTAGGCTAAGGTAGACAAATGGGTAATTGCAACTATTAGTAAATAACTATAAATCAGTGAATAAGCAAGATTTAGTGGGGATAAACTTTCTCTCAAACAATTTACCCCGAATCAAGTTGGTTTCTCTTGAACACCAATAAGCATGCAAATAAGAACAACCTACGTTTTCGTCCATTCTTTCTCTCGAGATGAATGTGTGGAAAAGGATTTAGGATTCACTCTCTGGAGCTGAACCCATGACAACCCAATACCCACAGGCCATCAATTCAGTAATCTTGGTTTTAAAACATCTCTCTCGAGCAAGCCAAAAACACAAAGGTAGAGTTGCATTTGCAACTACAACCCTTTAAATAAACCACAATTACTGAATGAAATCACTTCTAAACAACATTTAAACTAACAATTAGCAATACCCATAAGCTAAATCAACCCATAATCACACCCCAAGAATTTAGGTTTTAGCTAGACATCATAAAAAGATAGAAATCGTTACCAAATTGTGTTTCCATCAACTAGGTAAGATTAATTTCATCTTTACAAAGGTCCAAATTGAAGAATCTCAAAGACCCACTTCCAATTTGTCAAAAACGGAAAACTTCAATTCTTCAAAGCTAAGGAAAAGTTTAGTCTCAAAACTCAGAGTTCAAAACAGAAATTCTAAAAATTGATTCTAAGATTATGATGAAATGTCCTAAGATTAATGTTTGAAAATGTATTTATAGACGCCAAAAATATGTTGCGAAGGGCCATTCAGTGCAGTAAGTTGGGCTCACCGATCAGCTCGGTGATTCGCCCTTTTGTCAGTTCCATCGCCGTTTTGCTTTGGCCTTTAGCATCCTCAAGTTCTGTAACTTTGGGAGATCCAACACTGCATCGTGGAACCATTCGGCGATCCGCCGACTGTTCTTTTCTCTCGCCAACTTGATTTTCTCCTTCAGGGCTTGGCACACTGGAAATTTAAGCTGGGTAATGGCCATTTGGCGACTCGCCAAAGGGACTCGGTGATCACCAGACCTTCATTTCTTCGCTATTTCAGCTCGCTTCGTTCCTTATTGCAAGTTAGTGTCCTTGCTTTGTTCCTCAATCCAAACACCTGGAAATCAAGGGTTTTACATTAGTTATTGGCACAAAACAAGCATTGGAGGATACTAAATTTATCCAAATAGACACCAAAATGAGTCCAAATTATGGACTCATCAGGCCACTTTGAAGAGGATACTCCCACTAAAGAGGGATATCGCAAAGTAGTAAAGGGGAAAATGTTGGATGGTTGCCTCATTTTCACCCTTTCCTCACTGACTTCTCTCAAAATCCTCTCAAACACCTCGCTCCGAACATCGAACTCACGGTAAATTTCTTGCTCCTTATGCTCCTTACTTCGTTCCTTACTTATCTATGATTGCATGCTGCCGAACAATTGATTAGGAATGGTTTTGGGGGTCGTTATTTGAAAATGAACATAGGTTGCTAGTTTGATAGAGAAACGTAGCATGGCCACCTCCCTTACGTTCCCAATATCTCCACAACGTTCTAGGCGTAAGGATTTTGTAGAAATTCGGTCGAACATATACCAAAAAGGTTGGGAGAAGTTGAAAAGTCTCTTTGCTTAGAACTCGAATTTGAGGGGTATTTAGGGGTTATTTTGCTGAAATAATAGTATATTTAGGTTCTAGGGTAGTTAATCTACTATGATCTGTTGAAATTCTGTCAAAACCAGGGATTTTAGGATGAAGAGACGCCATGATCGTGCCTGTTTCTCATCCCAGAAAGGCTTCTTTGGCGGCCTTCATCCCGTTATGCCGGCCTCCCTCATCCCGCTCTCGCAGGATTTGGGCCGCTGTGGTGGGATTTAGAGAACCAGTAGCTTAAATCTCCAACTTAGGATTTTTCCCTCTTTTCATTTTCCCACCTTAAACTATTTATTCCTATCATGTTCTAAAGGAAGGTATGTGGATATCAAAATTGAAGGAGTTATTCATGATGCAAACACCAATTACGATAGCGTAATTAAGAATGCAGAAAAAAAGACTTCAATTGAATATGTTTTTGCGGTGTAAAATTATAATTTATATATGTATTTTGGTATAATTGTTTGATATGTTGATGTTGCTTTGTAAAACAATAGCATAGATACAATACTTTGTAATTTATTTTTCTTACGAATGAAATTTTTACCAACACCAATAACTTTTTCATATACGTTGGTCTAGTTATTCATTAATTTTATTGGTAGATTGTTAATGGTATTATGGTATAAGACCGTATATATTTGAAACATATAACAACTGATTTTTGGGGGGAAATTAAATGTTAAAATTGTTTCATATAAATTGGAATATTTAAAAGTATATATTATAATAATTTTTGGTATAGTGTTGATTTTATAGTTGGTTCAAATATTTGTATATTAAATGGCTGAATCCATTTATATATAATAGTAGAAGTAAAAGTGACACATATCAGCACCATTTATATATATATATATATATATATATATATATATATATATATATATATCATTTTTCATTTTCTATAAAAAAATTGTAGGCCTACAATTTACAAAAAAAAAAGAATTATAGATGAATGAAGATCTTTTACCGGAAAAATATTGGTGAGTATGTTTTACCAAAAAAAGAATAAGAATGAAGATCATATATTTATGTATAGTTAGTATAAATGTTTGTATATTAAAACAAAACTACTTAATAATTACTATGAGGCATTTAATGGTATAAAATTGTAACGACCTGATTCCGTCGTTAGAGAAAAGCCAATAGAGAAAGAATTGGGGTCTGAAAACTTTTGGTAGTAACTTGAAATTTCCCAACCTAGCCCAGATTTGGACAGAATCAGAGTCATTAAGTTGTAGAAAAATCTGGTAACAATCAGGTGACTTATTTATGATTTTGATTACATGAGTGGTTAGATAAGTCGTTAAGAAATCTGTACGACTTTACGAAATTGAATTCAGGTGAGTAGAACTCCCGGAATCGACCTTAGCGTAATGGGTATTTTTTTAGCGTCGTTGGTTAGAGGTGTGTTGTGAAATGGGGATTTTGGAATTCTTTCAATAGCTCTCTGTTTCGTTGCAGCCGCTTTGGCACTGGAATTCGCCGCTCTGGCGGGGCCGTTGTAGCGGGGTGGTGGCCGTTGAGGCGGGCTCGACAGGACTTAAGGTCGTTAATAAACCCCTAAATGACCTTATTTGGCACTTTTCGATTTTTAGAGCAAAGGAACGAACCCCAAGTGACGCCTACTCATTTTTCACCATTCTTGAGGCTAAAGGTAAGCTTTTCACTCCCCGAATCCATTTTTTGATCCACAGAACGTGATAGAATGGGTGAATATTGATGGGGGAGGCTTTTGTTATAGATTATATGGTGGAAACAACTCTAATTTGTATAATTGGGATCATAGGTTTGATCTAGAGTTCATAGAATTGTTAGTAATTCGGGTAATTAGTGATTGTTTATTGATTGTCATATTATATTGTATGTTTTTAGAACACGAACATGCGGGAAGAATCCGGAAAGGGAAGATTCAAGTGCCTTAGGGGATTCAAACTTGGATTCGAGGTAGGTGATGGTTGTGATTCTATGATTGTGTGATGTATGTTTGTTCTTGCCTCATTATGATACATGTATGTATATGAATGTTGCATTATTGATCACACTTGTTGTAAATGAGATAGATGAATGATAATTACCATGAAATCATGACTTAACTGTATGATCTTAATGATATACTTGTGATTGTGGTGTGTTGAATGGATCAGTTGCCACGTTCCGGCATAACTAACTTGGATCGGTTGCCACGTTCCGACATAACTATGGGATCGGTTGCCACGTTCTGGCATAATTATGAGATCGGATACCACGTTCCGGTATACTAATTGTTTGGGTTTGGGTTCCATGAGAGGACTATTGAATTGGATTCCGTGAGAGGACCATTGAATTGTGTTGTGTATCTACTTGTGATGAGTTCATTCATATCTAATGACGATTGATATTGGAAGATGGTATGTTGATGATATTGTATATGTTTGATATGTGCATGTGATTATATTGTTGTATTGACTAATGTATGTTACACTTGTTGGGATAACCACGTGATCCTACCAGTACACTATGGTTGTGTATTGATACTGCACTTGCTTGTTCTTTGTTGAGTACAGGTCATCTTCAGGCGGCTATTGATAGACCTCAGCTATGTGACTATTGAGCGTGATCGGATTCAAGGGTGAGTCAGTTCTTTCAGGCTGCCATGAATCTTTCTTGTTTAAGTCCACTCTTTTCGGACTCAAGTGTTGTTTAGTTTCGGGTTGCCTTGTTCTTAGACTTGTCGTTAGTAGAGTTTTGGTACAATGACTTTCAGGTTCTAAGGGTTGAATTTCCGCATTAGTTTGTTAAGTTATTTGGTTAAAACTTGGGGAGTTTAAGGGAACTCCGTATTTCTTTTAGTCATTTAAACATGCTTTCGTATCTTTAAATGCCTTAGTTTTCATAATATTTATTTGGTTGGGTTGTAGTAATGGTTCTCCCACCAGAGGGTTTGTGTGGGTGCCAAAAATGACGGTTTGGGTCGTGACAAAAATATTTGTTATATTCTCACTAAAACAACCAACAAAAACATTCATTACTAGTCTACACCATAATATATACATCGTCACAACTAAAGACACCATATTAATATAGACAAGAAATCACAAAAATCACCAACATAATAATTTAATATCACATTTAATATCATAAAAACAACACCTCCACAATTCATTCAGACTATATTAATCAACTAATAGACAAATAATTAATATGTTCTCTTGAAGAAGTTGAAAATAACAAATGAGATAGGGCTCTTTCAGGAATCATCATCATAGAAATTTTTTCTTATAATCAAACACTAAATTTATCTCGAATTATAGATGAATTGGAAAAAAGCCAGAGTAAAGATAGAAAAAACTATGTTTCTTATCAGGAAAGAATGAATGTTTTACCTAGGAACTAACTAATGATAAATATAAGAGAAAATAAAAGTTTTTACCTGGATGGTAATAACAATAATAGAGGTGAGAGATAACCTACAAAAAATAATCTAATCCAATTTAGGGAAAATTACGCGTTTAAGCAAACTTATACTACTTAATTACTAATCATAGCTATAGTTTGCTATAATTACCACTCACGACTAACATTATACATTAATTACGCGGGCTGACTTCGAGTTTGTATAATTAGTCACGTTTGTTTATGTATAAGTTGCCAGAATATACAAATACATATGTATAATATACAATTATCTAACCTATATACATATACAATTCACCTCTCTCCCACTCTCTGCCCTCTCTCGCTCGCCTCTCTCCTCTCTCTCCCAATCTCGCTTTCCATATATACAAATGCATATGTATAATATACAATTATCTAACCTATATACATATACAATTCACCTCTCTCCCACTCTCTGCCCTCTCTCGCTCACCTCTCTCCTCCCTCTCCCAATCTCGCTCACCTCTCTCCTCCCTCTCCCAATCTCGCTCACCTCTCTCCCCCTCTCCCAATCTCGCTTGCCATATATACAAATGCATATGTATAATATACAATTATCTAACCTATATACATATACAATTCACCTTTCTCCCACTCTTTGCCCCCCCTCCCTCTCTCTCGCATCTCTCCCCTCTCTCCCAGTCTCGCTCGCCTCTCTCCTCCATATAACATGTAGCTACGAATTGTAATAATCAAACTATAGTTATGGAGAGTAATTGGGTTATTTTTGAGTGGTTATATGTGAAAGTTCCCCTTTAATTTAATAGAAAACTAAGAGTGAGATAATAATTTTTTTTAAAAAAAAGGAAACGTATAACATAATATTTGTGTTGAAATTTAAAAAGTAAATACAATAGTTATCAATCCCAAAATATTAGCACACTAGCCCCAAAAAAGGAGGATCACGATATAATATAAGTAAGAAAAATAAAATAATATTTGAAAAACATATAATGTGTGTATTAGAAACGGTAATTGGAGAGATAAAAGTAAGAAAAATTAATACCATAATTATCATCCCAATAATTAGGCACATAATCCCAACAAGAGGAGAGAAGAAAATAAAAAATTAATTATTCTGCTATGTTTGTAATTTAAAAACTATGTTTGTAATTAAATAGAAGTATGTGCATATATTGTTAATTAAAGTCTTAAGTAGTATATTATTGTAATTTTCATTTCATTATTTCCAATTGGATAATGAAAAGAACAAAGAAATTATGAATTTACTCCAACATGAAATTAATACAAAAATATTCTAGAGACATTATGGTGGTTGTGGTTGATTCATACTAATATCTTGAGTTACTATTTAATATTAAACTTATTAAATAGTTAAACACTTTAATTTGATGTAAGGGTAAAACAATAATCTATCTTTTGTCTATCATTCCTTCAACTTTTAAGTGATATTACTTTTATGAAGGAATACAAACTTCTTAAAAATCGCAAAAACAGTATAATAAAATCTTTAATTGTTGAAGGAATAAATTCAAGTTCCTAAAAATAATGAAGGTAAACACTAAATATCTATTTAGCAAACAAAGAAACCATATCCAATAGTTATCATGAAAAATAGAAGCAACAAAGTTGATTTCAGCTATTAATAGTCGTATAAACCATAACTTGGTTTTTCTATTTATTTGTAAACTAGAAAACTTTTATGTGCTTCACACGGTATAATAATAATTTAGAATGAACTTTTTATCAATTAAGTAGAAATAAAGAATCAAATTTTATTTTGATTAGAGTTGAGACTTTTCCTCTTAAACAATTATTTATTTCCCTTTTAATTCTAACATTTATGTGTTATAGTTATGGGTATGCATAATTTATTTCCCTTTTATTCTAACATTTTTTCCTTTGTTTTCCCAAACAAAAGGCATCATCTACATTTGTTAGCACATGATTATCCAACTTCTAACTACCATTAATATAAAAAGAGTTACTACTTTACTTGAATGTTATCTTTATTAAGAAAAATCAAACGATTAAAATTACTTAGTGAATTGTTTAACCCTCCCACTACCCATAACAATTATTTCAAATGCATTAACATACATAACGTATAAACTATAAAGCATGTTATTAATTTTATGAATCAACACAAATGATTTATTTGTAATGGTAAACTTCTTATTTTCTTTTTAATTTCTTGTTATGAAATTAACTCTTGCCTATATCTTTTAACCATAAACTTTAAAATAGTTGTCAAAGTTACATAGTATCTTCTTGAACAAATTTAACCAAGAAAATATTATACATCATAAAATAAATTGAAATAAAATAGGGGCATGATTTGTTTTTATGAATATAATAATTTAGTGCATATAATCACCTTAGAAGAAATCTGCCGTATGTATCATTATCAAACTTCTCGACATGGATGGCATAGCATAAATAATTAAAATTTAGCAACTGTTGAGCAAGAAAAAGTAATGAAGCAAAAATATAAAATTTTCAATCAATAAGATGAGAAATCTTAGCCTATAATAAGAAATTTTACAGAGAATTGAACACATAGAATATAAGTAAGTGTAATCAAGATAAATATTCATCAATATATGATCTCATTAGATAGATTATTATTATTCAGCAAAAAAAAAAATACATTGAAAATTATGTTGGACCATTTCCTAAACACAACTAAAACTAAAATGGTTGTTTCATGTATGCATAAATTGGTAGTGAATTATATATATATATATATATATATTTGGTTGTGATCATTTTTGTTTATATATATGCAAAATAATAATTTATAAATCAAGTAATTTACAAAATGAAAATATTGTTTCATAGCTCTAACACTCTTGACTTTACAAATCACCAAATTTTTGTACACAACTAACACTATTTTTTGTTTATACTATTAAGGGAACAAAGACAATCGTTCAATTATACATGATTTTCATATGACAGTAATATTTGGCAACTCTACCATAGTATTGGTATAAGAAATATGCTTGTTGCCAAACATTCATTTAAAAAAAGAAATAAGAGATAAATGGTTTTAGGAACTTTCCACATTTAGTATAATATGATTAAGATAGATTGACTCCAATTGTTCAAGAAATATATATAGAAAAAAACACACAATTTACATGGTAAGAAGTTTGTTACTACATAGGCTTCTATGAGAACGATCAAAACATCAACTATACATGATTAGAATTTATTTCGTAAAGTTGTTAACTAAGATTCTTCCCATGAAAAAAACCATGTGTAACGACCTGATTCCGCCGTTAGGGAAAAACCAATGGGAAAAGAATGGGACCAGAAAAACTTTTGAGTAGTAACTTGAAATTTCCTAGCCTAGTTCAGATTTAGAAAAAATCAGAGTCAGCCGAGTCTAGGGAATTCTGGTAATGAATGATAAGTGTAATAATGAAATTGATTGTGTGAGTGGATAGCTAAAACGTTAAGGAATCCGTACGACTTTACAAAATTAAATTCAGGCGAGTAGAACTCCTGGTATTGATCTTAGCGTGAAGGGGTATGTTCTGAGTGTCATGGGATGAAGGTGTGTTGTGAAATGGGGGTTTGGAACTCTTAATTCGACTCATTGCTTCCATGCAAGACGCTAGGGTGGGATTATTCCCACCAGGGCGAGGCCGCTGTAGCAGGGTGAGGACCGCTGTGGTGGGACAGACGCGACTTAAGTCGGAAATAAACCCCGACTTAAGTCGGAAATAAACCTCGACTTAAGTCTGAAATAAACCCCAAAAATATTTTATTCTTTGAGAGCTAAGGAACGACCTCAGGTGTTTTCTTGAAAGTTTTTCACCATTCTTGAGGCTAAAGGTAATGTTTTCACTCCCCGAATCCACTTTTTGATTTGTAAAATTTAGTTTCTTGGGTAATTATCGATGGAGGAGGGTTTTGATCTGTGATTTATGGTGGAAGAAACCCTAACCTGGTTATGGGGATCAAGGGTTTGTCCTAGGGTTGATGTTATTGATTATAATCCGGGTAATTAGGCCTTTGATTATTGATCCTTGCGTATATAAATTATTTCTAGACCACGAACAAGCAGGAAGAATCCAAAAAGGGAAGATTCAAGTGTCTCAGTGGATTCAAGCTTGGATTCGAGGTAGGTGATGGTTGTGATTTCATGTTTGTGTGATATATGTTTTTAAATGCTTCATTATAATGCATGTATGTATGCGAATGTTGCATTATTGATCACACTAATCGTGAATGAGGATAATTGAATAATTGTATGCCATGAATCACCTCTTGTTGTATCATTGTGAGAATATACATTTTTTATTGTGATTGTGGTTTATTGAATGAATCGGGTGTTACACTCCGACACACCAACTTGGATCGATTTCCACGTTCTGGCATAAATATGGGATCGGTTGCCACATTCCGGCATAAACATTGGATCGAGTACCACAAACCGATACACTAACAGTTTGGGTTTGGGTTCCATGAGAGGACCATTGAATTGGGTTCCGTGAGAGGACCATTGAATTGTGTTGTGTATCTACTTGTGATGATTACGTTCATATCTAATGGTGATTGAGGTTGAAAGACTGTTTGTTGCTCTAAAATGATAACCAATGGGTATTATTGAGAATGTGGAATGCTACATTGATCCTGAAAAGATGACTAATATTATATATATTTGGTATATGCCTGTTTTATAATGTTGTGGTTACTTGCATGTGTTTCACTTATTGAGATAGCCGTGTGATCCTACCAGTACATTGTGGTTGTGTACTGATACTGCACTTGCTTGTTCTTTGTTGAGTACTGGGCATCTTCAGGCGGCTATTGATAGACCTCAGCTAGGTGACTATTGAGCGTGATTGGATTCAAGGGTGAGCCAGTTCTTTCAGGCTGCCATGGATCTTTCTTGTTTAAGTCCACTCTTTTCAGACTCAGACTATTTGCTTAAGTTTTTATTTAGCTTCGGTGTTGTACCCCTTGTTTTTAGACTTGTTATTAGTAGAGTTTTGGTACAATGACTTTCAGGTTCTAAGGGTTAAGACTTCCGTATTAGTTTGGTTAAGTAATTTGTTTAAACCTTTGGAGTTTATGGGAACTTCACATTTTTATTGTCATTTAAACTGCTTTCGTATCTTTAAATGCCTTAGTATTCATAATATTTATTTTGTTGGGTTGTAGTAATGGTTCTCCCACCAGAGGGTTAGTGTGGATGTCAATCATGATAGTCTGGGTCGTGAAAAAGTTTGTATCAGAGCCTTAGGTTCATTGATCTCATTGTACCAAAATGAGTCTAGTAGAGTCTTGCGGAACGGTACGAAGACGTCCATATTTTTCTTCGAGAGGTTATAGGACTTTAGGAAAAACTCACTTATTTCTACTCCTTCGTGCTATGACTTGAATCCAATTGGTATCTTCCCTCTTTCACTCTATGGTCCAAACTAGAGCAACAAAAGTGGTAACACCATCACTAGCAAGAGAGGATGTGTATAGACTACCGACAATTGTATAGGGTCACCATTCAGAACAAGTATCCACTGCCTCGGATAAATGATCTTTTGACCAGTTGCAGGGTGCATCAGTTTACATTTTTTTCTCTTGTACTGGGAGACCGATAATGGTCATTTATGGAACAAACTAATATAGAAATCGGGCTTGTCTGTGAGTTGTAACTTGAAAACTGTGAATGTGTGTTCCTTCTTACCTAAATTAACTATGAATGTGGAAGTTGTATTTGCTTGGATGTGATGATATGATCATGTGCACAATAAGTGTGTGTCTGAATTTTGATATGTGCAGTATGCTGAATGAATTGATTGAAACTATGCAAGTTGTAAATGTTGAGTATCGTGAAAGTTGTTGTGAAAAGAAGGTCACGACTAAGTTCGATGCAAGGGTCTAGATAATGTACGAGGTGATTCGTAAGAAAGATCTGGACATCTTGCGCTTGAGTAATAACCGCGTGAGTTTCTGGGTGTATCCTTGGGATGTGTAGGTTATGGTGTTGTATTAATGAGAATGAGTTGGATTGTGTATCGTTGGATTGACTCGGGGTAGACAATGATTATCCTAGTTCAGAGGATTATCCTAAATTGCTCAGTAAAGTTGAAACCCGTGGGAGATTTAGAAAGGAGAAAAAACCCCCCAAAACAATTATTGCCTGGGTACTGTTTTGTCTGAGCTACTGGGGCGGGATTTTTCTTCCAATGCGAGGCGGCGAGAGCGGATATTCCCTGCCAAAGTGGGACAGGGCGAAACTGAACCTCAGCCCTGCCTCCTATATTTCTCCCAAGTCTCCTTATAGAACCCGAGTCGAATCCGAGCTAACCACTGCAATCCAATCAATGTTCAGCAATCGAGGATAGACTATAAAAGCTTGTAATAAATCGAATGCTATCAAAAACAGCAGAAAAACTGGCATCCATGTGATTACAAAAAACCAAAAGGGGTGTGCAAAATTTTCTAAGTGTGAATTTTGGTTGACTTTGGTTTTCTTTTTGGGGCATGTAGTTTCAAGGGAGGGGGTAGTGGTAGATCCCCAAGAGATTAAATCAGTCAGGAATTGGGTCCGACTTAGTTCTGTGACTGAAATTAAGAGTTTTGTGGGGCTCGCTAGCTACTATAGTCACTTGTGAAGGAATTAAGGTCACATTTGCATATTAAAGTTTATAGGTGACATCATTCAAGAAGTTTTGGTAAGGAACGATTAGATAATGAACACCATTACTTTGGAAAATGCATTTAGTATTGTTGTCATAACATGTATGGGTTGTTTGTATATCAAGAAGAGGTCAGGATACGACTGATCCAATAACAGCGAGGTTTACTTGGTCAAGTTATTAAGTGTGTTACAATTGTGGAGAACCTGGACATATGAGGAGGAAATCAGCGAGGCCGTGGAGGCTGGGGAAATAGTAATGCGAGTGGAGGAGTAGTGTATCCAGGCAAGGAAGTTTCCCGTCAAGATGACAGGGCTCAGTTTTATGTCTTTTCGGGCAAGACCGAGGCTGAGGGTCTGATGCAGTGATCACAAGAACTATTATTGTTTGTGACAGTATGGCTAATATGTGGTTTGATCCTAGTTCTACTTATTCTTATGTGTCCGTGTGATTTGCCTTTGAATTTGATATGATTTGTGATATACTTGATGCCTTCATCCATGTTTCTACCCCAGTTGAAGAATCAGTCACAGTCACCCATGTATATCGTGTTGTCCTGTTGTGTTTACGGATTTTCAGATTTGGGTTGATTTGGTTTTGTTGGATATGACTGACTTATTATAATCTTAGATATGACTTGGTTGTCCCCATATTATCTTGTGCTTAATGGTAATGCTAAGTCGGTAACTCTAGAGATCCCGGGTAGGGAAAGGTTAGAGTGGGAAGGGGGTACAAGCCTAAGTCATCTAAGGTCATATATGTTGTGTGGGGTAGGAAACTGTTAGGGCGGGATTGTTTGGCATGATTGACTCATATCTGAGATATTGAGGTCGAATCCCCCTCTAATGAGTCTACTCTTGTGGTGTCAGAATTGAGAGAGCTTAAAGCTCAAATCCATGAGCTTCTTGATTAAGGTTTCATCCCTCTAGTGCTTCCCCGTGGGGTGTTCTTGTCTTGTTTGTTATGAAGAAGGTGGTAGTATGAGGACTGTTGATTTTATCTTAAGCCATAAAGGGGTGGATTAATACCGAGATGACAAGCTTATGGATGAAGAAAGTCCCATTGAGTATACTTGGGTGAAGGCAATTGAAGTATTTTCGTAAGAAAGTGTGCATAAAAATTGGGTTAGTCCTTTGAATTTTATGGGTATACATACCTGAGTTTGAGGTGTTGTGTTGATGAAAAGTTTGATTTTGTAGTGATAGTCAGGGTTGACTGAGCATAAGGGTAATAAGAGTTTGTGATGGAATGCAACTATATATATAATAAGATTGGTTGGCAACTATTGAAAAAGACTTGAGAAAGGAGTGTACAGATATTAGCTCGAGTATGATGATAAGTGCTTGGTTTTGTTTTTGAGTTTAGTAATGAATATGACTGAAATTTTAGTGAAATATATTGTAAGATTGATGGAGATGCTATCAATGATAAACGGAGATCCATGAATTCATAAAAATCTTAAAGGTACAAGCTAATGTTGATAGAGAAAGGGATTGTGTTATACGGTGGAAATTACAATTCAAATTTTTCATTGTAAGTTTACGTTTGTGGTGATGTATTTTGTCAAGGTATGAATTTGTAAGGTGAGAAATGATCAATTGTATCTAGTATTGAGCATTTGAAAGGACTTACACCTGGGTTGAGTCGTAAGTTTACTACTATTGATTGTTAAGTACCTAAGAAAGGTTTCATTTAAAAAGTATTGGTTTATAATAAGGTAATTGGTTAGAGTGTTTATGATGGTTGTTAGTATTGTGAGTATGATTCACTAGCTATGCTCTCGTGTGTTTTCACTTTTGTGGGTGGATCCCAAGTGGTGGATCAGGGGTACCAAATCCTGCTATGTTCTCTTGGTTGAGTGGGAAGATTGGGAAGATTTGGTTATTTCGAATGACATAATTGGTGTTGTCTAAGAGTTGTTAAAGTATTTTAGTGGTTCGACATGTACCACTTGCTTATGAGAATTCATAGAAGAGCTACCCTGTGTGATCATAGTTGTCTGATAATCTTAATAATCGTCTAGTCATCGAGGTCATGTATTGATTGTGTGTGGATGAATGCGGGGATCATTCGGTCCAATTCTATTGTTCTTAAGGGTAATCTATAATCATAATTGCTAAATATAGCATTCGATAGTATGGTTAGAGGGTTGTATGCTTGGACATATCCCTCTATGACTATCTAATGTCTAAAGATCAAATTTTGTAACTTAACCTGATGGAAATTTACGTTGTGAGAAGGAGATGTTGATAAGAACTATGATTGGTTGAGTATTATGAGTGTGTGTGTGTGTTGGTTTGTTCAGGTCCACCTCTAATTGTAGCGAGTATTGATTTAGAATTTTATCATGCTTATGTGAGAAAGGATTAGTCCTGATGATTGTGTTAAGGTCCTTGATAACATGTGGTAGACGTGTGTACGATCAACTTTAGTGATTATTGAGAATAACTTTTGTTGTTAGTTAAGTTCACAAACAACAATAATTATCACTCGAGTATTGTGATGACTTCATTGAGGCATTGTATGGAAGGATCCGTAGATTACCCATAGGGTGGTTTGGGGCTGAAGATGTAAAACCTTTGGGAGTTGATTTGGTAAAGGATGCTCAGGATAAGGTGAGAAGTATCCAAGTTAAGCTTCTAGCATCCCAGAGTCGACAGAAAAAGTATGTGGGACAAGTATCCCCAAAGATTCAATGATTCAGATACTACTCTACTCTTACTTTAGTCAATCTTTCCTAGTTGATCACTTAGGGATGAGTGATGGGTATATTGGTATCTATTGTAACGACCCGATTCCGTCGTTAGGGAAAAGCCAATGGGGAAAGAATGAGACCAGAAAAACTTTTAAGTAGTAACTTGAAATTTCCTAGCTTTGTCCAGATTTGGACGAAATCAGAGTCAGGCGAGTCTAGGGAAATATGGTAATGAATGAGAAGGCTAATAATGAAATTGATTGCGTGAGTGGATAGCTAAGACGTTAAAGAACCTGTAAGACTTTACAGAATTGAATTCGGGCGAGTAAAATTCCCAAAATTGATCTTAGTGTGAACTGGTATGTTTTGAGTGTCATGGGATGAAGGTGTGTTGTGAAATGGGGGTTTGGAACTCTTAATTCGACTTACTGTTTCCGTGCAAGCCGTTAGGGAGGGATTATTCCTGCCAGGGTGGGCCGTTGTAGCGAGGTGAGGACCGCTGTAGCGGGACATACGCGACTTAAGTCGGAAATAAACCCCAAAAATATTTTATTTTGTAAGTTTCGACTTTGAGAGCTAAGGAACGACCCCATGTGTTTTCTTGACAGTTTTCCACCATTCTTGAGGCTAAAGGTAAGGTTTTCACTCCCCGAATCCATTTTTCGATCCTTAGAAATTAGTTGCTTGGGTAATTATCTATGGGGGAGGTTTTTATCTATGATTTCTAGTGGAAGAAACCCTAACCTGGTTATGGGGATCAAGGGTTTGGCCTAGGGTTGATGTTATTGATTATAATTCGGGTAATTAGTCCTTTGATTATTGATCCTTGCGTATATAAACTGTTTGTAGACCACGAACAAGCGGGAAGAATTCGGAAAGGGAATATTCAAGTGCCTTAGGAGATTCAAGCTTCGATTTGATGCAGGTGATGGTTGTGATTTAATATTTGTGTGATATATGTTTGTAATTGCTCCATTATAATGAATGTATGTATGCGAATGTTGCATTATTGATCACATTAATCGTGAATGAGTACAATTGAATAATTGTATGCCATGAATCACCTCTTGTTGTATGATTATGAGAATATACATTGTGATTGTGATTGTGATTGTGGTTTATTGAATGGATCGGGTGTAACGTTTCGACACACTAACTTGGATTAGTTTCCACGTTTCGGCATAAATATGGGATCGGTTGCCACATTCCGGCATAAACATTGGATCCGGTACCACGAACCGATACACTAACAGTTTGGGTTTGGGTTCCATGAGAGAACCATTGAATTGGGTTCCGTGAGAGGATCATTGAATTGTGTTGTGTATCTACTTCTGATAATTACGTTCATATCTAATGGTTATTGAGGTTGAATGATAGTTTGTTGCTCTAAAATGATAACCAATGGGTATTATTGAGAATGTGGAATGCTACATTGATCCTGAAAAGATGACTAATATTGTATATGTTTGGTATATGCCTGTTTTATAATATTGTGGTTACTTGCATGTGTTTCACTTATTGGGATAGCCGCGTGATCCTACCAATACACTGTGGTTAAGTACTGATACTGCACTTGCTTGTTCTTTGTTTAGTACAAGGCATCTTCAGGCGGCTATTGATAGACCTTAGCTAGGTGACTATTGAGCGTGATCGGATTCAAGGGTGAGCCAGTTCTTTCAGGCTGCCATGGATCTTTCTTGTTTAAGTTCACTCTTTTTGGACTCAGACTATTTGCTTAAGGTGTTTGTTTAGCTTTAGGGGTTGTACCCCTTGTTCTTAGACTTGTCGTTAGTATAGTTTTGATACAATGACTTTCAGGTTCTAAAGGTTAAGACTTTTGCATTAGTTTGGTTAAGTTATTTGTTTAAACATCCTTTAGAGTTTATGGGAACTCCATATTTTTATTGTCATTTAAACCTGCTTCCATATCTTTAAATGCCTTAGTTTTTGGTTGAGTTTGTTAGTTTTTGGTTGAGTTTGTTAGTTTTGGGTTGAGTTTGTTAGTTTTGGTTGTAGTAATGGTTCTCCCACTAGAGGGTTAGTGTGGGTGCCAATCACGACGGTCTGATTAGTGATACCATGTTAGAAAGACATGTAGCAGAACTTTATTTGTGTTGATGGCTTGGCACAATCTAAAAAAGGTTTTATTCAATTGCTTGCAAAACCATCACATTTTCTTTATCCCTGAAATTTAAAAGTTACCTTATAAGTTGTTACAACAAAATTTTAGTAGTTTATTTTCACATGGGAGATCAAATCCTTAGCCATCAATTAAAGAATTGAGCATGATTTATTTGATAAATAAACAATTAAGATGCTAGACCGAAAACAATATACTTGAAGGAACATACAATAAGAACTTTATGTAAAAAAGGAAGAAGAAGATGAGAGTCTTATGCTGTCAAAACCAACTTCGGCTACACAATATTGTCAGTAAAAGAATACGTGAAAGAGAAAACATACACATGTGGGATGAAGAAATATGAATTGTTGGGGATTGTAATATAGAACCGTTTTTTGTTTAGAACTTTTCATTTGAAATGGTTGGACTTCCACCTAGAAAATTACTGTAACTTATTTCATTCATTTGAATGACTTTTTATCTTCCATTATATCTTTATTACATAATATAAAACTCAATTAAATACTTTAAAATTAATTATTTAATTAGTTATTAGAATATATTTTACATTTTGTACATAAAGAAAAGTAGAAATAATATTTAAGTGAAGAACAAAATTGTCACGACCCAGACCGTCGTGATTGGCACCCACACTAACACTCTGGTGGGAGAACCATTACTACAACCCAAACCAAGCAAATAATCTAAAACTATGGCATTTAAGTTACGGAAGCAAGTTGAATACTAAGAAAATAAAAATAGAGTTCACATAAACTCTAACAAAAGTCTAAAGAAGAAGGGATACAACCCCAACTAATGAACTAATCAACAAGCTAAAACAAATGTCTAAGTCCGGAAATGGTGGACATAGACGAAAGAGAATTCCATGGCAGCCCGAAAGAATTGGCTCACACTTGAATTTGAATGACAATCACTGGTCTTCTAAGCGAGGTTTGTCAATAGCTGCTTGAAGATGTCGTGTACTCAACAAAAATAAGAGCAAATGCAGAATCAGTACACAACCACAGTGTACTGGTAGGATCGCGCGGCTATCCCACTCGTGCAACATAAACAAGTCAAACAACATTATAATCACAAGCATATATATCAACATATACAATATTATCAACATTTACGAACAACGAATAACTTCACATTTCATGTCAAATCATTGGTCCTCTCATGGAACCCAAACCAAAACAGTTAGCATGTCGAAACGTGGAAACCGATCCCAATGTTATGCCGGAATGTGGCAACCGATCCCATATTTATGTCGTAACGTGGCAATCCGATCCAAGTTAGTTATGCTGAAATGTGGAAATCGATCTCATTCACACACCACAATCACAATCACAAGTATATCATCAAGATCATACATTTAAGTCATGATTTCATGGCAATCATCATTCAATATCTCGGTTACAACAAGTGTGATCAACATTGCAACATTCATATACATACAAGTATCATAATGAAGCAATAACAAGCATACATCACACAATCATAAAATCACAACCATCACCTACCTCGAAACAAGCGTGAAACCTTAAGAAACTTGATCCTTTCCTTTCTGGATTTGTTTCGCTTGTTCTTGGTCTACAAACAATCAATATAATACGGGAATCAATAAACAATCACTAATTACCCAAATTACTAACAATTCTATTAATCCTAGATCAAACCCATGATCCCAATAATCCAAATTAGGGTTGTTTCCACCATAGAATCTATAACAAAACCTTCCCCCATCAATATTCACCAATTCTATTACGTTCTACGGATCGAGAAATGGATTCGGGGAGTGAAAAGCTCACATTTAGCCTCAAGAATAGTGAAAAATGAGTAAGAGTCGCCTGGGGGTCGTTCCTTAGCTCTAAAAGTCAAAAGTGCCAAATAAGGTCGTTTAGGGTTTTATTTACGACTTTAAATCACGTCGGTCACGCTGCAGCATCACTCACCCCGGTGTAGCGTCCCCGCCAAAGCGACCAGAACCCCCGCCCCAGTGGCTTCCGCATAACAATAAGCTATTCATCTTTCATCTACGATTTTGAGTCTCGTCGTACCCGCCACAGCGACCCTAATTCCGCCGTAGCGGCTCCGTCAGAGTGGCCAAACCCAACGCCAAAGCGAGCAAAACGAAACAGAGAGTTATTTAAAAGAATTCCAAAATCCCATTTCACAACACACCTCTAACCCACGACGATCAGAAAATACCCTTTACGCTAAGATCGATTCCAGGAGTTTTACTCGCCCAAATTCAATTACGTAGAGTCATACGGATCCCTCCCTTAACGAGTTATCTAACCACTCATGTAATCAAAACCATAAGAGATCCACCCGATTGCTACCAGATTTCTCTACACCTCAAAGACTCCGATTTCGTCCAAATCTAGACAAGGTTGGGAAAATCCAAATACTACGGAAAAGTTTTCTGTCCCCAAATTTCCCCCCATTGGCTTTTCTATAACGATGGGAACATGTCGTTACAATAGATACCAATTTACCCATCAGTCGTCCCCGAGTGATAAAATTTAGGGGAAGTAGGCTAAGGAAAGAATGAAGTAGTACCTGAATCGACGAACAATAGAGGATACTTCTCTCACATGTCCCTGTCGTTCTCCCAAGTAGCTTCTTCAACTGGATGATGCTTCCATTAAACCTTCATGGCCTTAATCTCCTTGTTCCTCAACTTACGCACATCATGATCAAGAATTGCAATCGGTTCCTCCTCATATTAGAGGTCCTTGTCTAACACAATTGAGTCCTACTTAATGATATAATCCTCGTCACCATGATACTTCTTCAACATAGATACATGAAATACCGGATGAACAGTTGACAAATTATGAGGTAAAGCCAATCTATACGCCACCGGTCCCACACATTCAAGAATTTCAAATGGACCAATGTATCTAGGACTTAGCTTACCCATCTTACCAAATCTCATCACCCCTTTCATGGGTGACATCTTAAGAAGAACATTTTCACCGGATTGAAACGTCATGTGTTTTACTCAAAAATATAAATAAATGAAAAAAAACTGAGTTTTTGGAAAAACCGACTAAACTTATGGTTTAAGAGAAATCGAATTTCCAAAAGAAATAGAGTCGCCACTTAATTTTTTAGTAAAATGTCAAGAAAAAACTTAAGGTTTTCAAAATATTTAAACAAATAAAATCAATTGAAAATAAAAGGGTTCGAGTTTAAATGTACATTCCGAGAAGGTGTTAGGCCCTCGAAATGTCCGCTAACATGTGGTTGACCGGCGATTCGACTAAAATGACTTTTCAAGTAAACTTTCCAAGTTTTAACTAAGTGAAGGAAATTCATTTTTTTATTTATTTACTTATTACTATTATTTTTCTAATTAATTATTTTAAGGGGAAATAAATTAAAGGGGAATCATTCTAAGGGGAAGTAACTTAAGTGTTGACAATACTAATGTCAAAATAGAGCTGAGTAATAAATAAAATATATATATATAAGAAAAATAAATATTTTAACTTTTGAATATAAAGAGAAACGACTACCTTCGGGAAATTAATTAAATTAAACCAAAGATCAAATAAATTGTCAGTTAATACAATAATAGATAAGAAGTGAGGAAAGAAATATCAAATTTGGGCCTTTGGCTGAAATTCCCAAATCTTGAACATGTCCTAAGTCTAAAGTTGCCAAAATAATGGGTTCTGGCCCATTTTTTCTACCATATGGACTTGTTGTATATTATTTAAGGCTTTAGGCCCATTTCGCCTTTGAGATTCTATATAACCTGAGAGTATACCCGTATACACGGATCATATTTCACGTCCATTTTCCTGTATATCCACTTTGATTTGTATTTTTTCATCAAACATGTATTCTTGCATTTTTTTAGACCTGTTCATCAGTTTAAAAGAGGTTGGCCGACTCGAAAATAAAGGTTTGGGCCTTTATGGCTCTCTCGAAATGCAAGGAAAAATATGGGAGTTCATGGTGAACTCGAGCAGATTTCACATGCAACAACAGATGAAGAGAGTTAGAAAAGAAATACAAATCTCGACACACACATGGTCCAATAATTAATTCATAAGGAGAACAAACACACAGTACAACTTGAAGACAAGGAACGTAGCTATAAGCCAAGGAACTTCTTAACATAGGATTATAATCATGTATTCAAAGAAAGAACTGACCAAAAGCAACTAATTGAAATTGGGATGTGCATGCTCAATTAACAAAGATTCTTAACTAATAAACAAATAAAAGGGATTATATCAACTAAATGGAGGGTAAAGAAAAATGTCAACAGTGAACTTAAATGAATTAATTTCCAAATAGAAAATCACGGTAGTACAAGAGGCTATGACGGAGAACTACCATTTAAACATATCTAACATAATTCTCAACCTTCGTGATTTAACTTTGAGAAAATCAACAAACTACAGGGAAAACTCCTGAGATAATTATAGGAAAAGCGAATAAGATAACCATTTTTGAATGAAGCAAGGATAAACAGGTTGACAAGCGATAAAGGAACTAAAAACACTAACCCCAAACTTTGTGCTTAACACATGAAAATCAAAGAGAAAGAAGTGACACAAAAGGAAAAGGACAGAACTCATTTCATCCGTAAATTCGGACCGACACTAATATGTTTACTCGTATCAAAATTTATTAGGGATGGGAAATGAAGGTCACACTTATTCCAAATAGATATGAGAATGAAAATCCTTTACTTAACACATTAATTAAAAGAAACAATCATATGACCAAGCAAGTAACTATTATAACCAACACGACTTATACATACAATAATCACCTTTACATAGCAAATAAGAACACTATTATGAGGAAGAAAACAAGTTATGCTAACACATATTCAAGGGGACGATAAAAAAAACTAAACATGCAAAGAAAACTATGAATACACTTAGATTAATAACAACATATAAGAATATGGGGGTTCTCTCCTTCTTCGAACTGAAACAAAATAGGGCATTCTTCATTCGCGACTCCAGAGATTTTCAACAGAACAAAGAGGGAGAGATAGCATGCCACTAATCAATCAATGCAGCATACTAGAGGCAAACAAGCACAAAGACTATTCAAAATGACCGAAGCGAGAATCCAACCAAGCTTATACGTCTAAGATCAAATTATAAAAGACCACATAATCTTAGAAGGGGTCGGAGTTTACCTCTTTTGCAGCAGCGGACTAGACAAAAAACGAGCAGGGACGAGCTCTTTCACCACATGACGACTCGATGAACTTACGTGAACGGAGAAAAAGGATAAAGACCCGAGCAAATCTTGAAACTCTCGCCCTCTCTGCCTCTAAGACCTATTCTCAAATATTTGTGTGTAAATATTTATAGTTAATAATTCACTGTGTTTTCTCTCAAATGACAACTGATTCTACCAATATTTTTCCAACAATTTTCTCTAAATCCATAATTTCCAACCCAACTTCAGAGTGAAGAGGATGAGGTACTTATAGGGGGGAAAATTAGTGTTCATTTTGGGGGGAAAGAGGTGAGAAATTGGATAATTATAAGGCCCAATTCAAATTCAAACTTCAAAAAATTTCACAATTTTGGGACAACACCTTTTTCTCTGAAAATTCACCCCATTCCGGAAGAGGAAAGGGGGACGGATGGGTGGGATCGAATCACTCGTCCTTGGGAGTGACGTAGATCGATCCCACAGCCCCAAGAACTAAAAGTCGGCTTGCTTTGCTACTGCGACAGGGACAGGCGGAAGAAGAAACAAGAGGAGCATAGTACTACTTGTACGTGTACCGATTCACGCATATTGACGCCACTTGCCACTGGCGTTTGGAATCGTTGTGTATTTGTTGATGTCTTCGAGTTCACGCCATGAACTTGTTGATGGAAATGTCGTTGTTGACGCGTGAAGGAGAAGGAGACGCGTGCAGGGGACAAAGAACGAAGAGTATGGGGGGTCGTTTGTATCGTACTGTTGTACATATTGTTGATGTTGTTATCGGGTGGGTCATTTGGAATTGGGTTGCTATTGATGGTGGGCTACTGATTGCATTGTTATTAGGCTGGGGATATTGAATTGTGTGTTGTTAATCGCTGCTAAGGAAAATGGCCAAAAATTGGCACAAATTGATCTGGAAAGGGGTTTAAGGTGAGGAGAGAAAATTGGTTAGATTCGTAATGGCCACATGAATTTCAATTATGGTCAAAGGAAATTAAGAAGTTAGTCGAATTGAGTTAATTTTGTGAATTCGGCTAGAATTTAAATATGATGAATTAATATAATTAATTTATGACCTTCTTAATCTTAACGAAATAAAATAGTTAAATCAAATATAAACTAAGTAATTTACAATATAAATATTATATAACTAAACTAATTAACTAAATATTTAATTAAAACAAAATCTTTTTGAGACGATTTTTGAATAATCATAAAATATACCAATTATATATATAATTATGTAAAACGTATATATTATCTAAAAATTATAAAAAGTGACAAAACTATTTAAAATAACTTGCAAACTATATTATTATTATTATTTTTTGGAAAATTTTATAAAACTAATTATTTTAAATCGTTTGGAATTTAAGAAGCTCGATGATTAATTTATCTTATGGAGGTCCAATATTGGGTGTCAACAACTGTCCCTCGTTTGACTTGGATTGATGAAAGAAATCTAAGGCGAATGTAATTGACAAATCCGATTTTGACCGACCACCTCTTCATTCTTTAGAAAAAGGCCTTTGGTACGGACTTTAGGAATTATGGTCGAACCCCGAAGATGGGTTTCCTACATATCTCAGGCTATATGAGAATTCAAGTCACTTGTAGTTCGATACGCTTGATTTAATGCACGACTCTGAAAGAACTCAAAAGTTATCCCGACATCGAATTATGAGGAGATCGGAATGCTCGGAACTAAGATTTGAGAGAGATTGTTGGAATACAGCCGAGTTTTCAACGTTGAGTCCGCCTACATATCTCTCAACTCAAGGAATTAGGCTGCTTGTAGTTCAACTCAATCAGTTGAAGAGGAAATCTATTATGCAAAACAACCTTTGGTTCTGGAGGAGTGACAAATAAGTCGTGTATGAAAAAAAAACTTGCAACCTCTTAGCCATGAATGTGGAGCTCTTCACATCCATACGTAAGAACTTACACAAACATAATTTCCAAAGCTCTTGAATGCATTGTCATTCAGATTGGAAAGTTGCCTCCGGTGAAAATCAAAATTTTTCGGATGCGAAACTGAAACTGATAAACCTAAAGAAAAACCAACATGCCTCCTGATAGGGGTGTGGTTTGATTGTGGTGGAAGTCACTCCTCAGCTCGCGTCCTAAGAGTTTGGCACTCCTCTTTGGACTATGTCCCAGTTTGCTGCTAAGAAAAAGTTTCACGTTGTGTTGCATCCTTGTTGATGTCGTCCGCACCTGTGGTTTGATTTGAGAATTCATCTTTTTGGATGCTCTCAACAAAGACTGAAATAAACTTGTTAGTAGAAGTTGTAACTGGAAAAAGTGGTAGCATCTCTTATGATGCTTTGCAGTTACTCTTGCTGTGAAAGATGTCACATAAGTATGTTCAGTATATGTTTGCACACTTAAAGGAAATAATTAGTAGATAAAGTGCCGCTTTAGCTAGCGGTTTGAGTCAAAAAATAAAGAAAGATCATTCATATAACAAATGAGTATATCTTAATGGATCAGATAAGCATAAACATCTTTTTCAACTAGATGAGAAAATAAAGAAGTATTGAGAGTAAAAGATAACAGATACCGCTTTCTAACATAGTATGTCCATTACAACTCATGATTTGCTGAGGATTTGGAAATGTCATTGCTTGTTTTATGAATGACAAACTCTGATGATCTATGCAACGAGCTAAATGGCTTGATAATGATCCAACTGTAATGAGGTGGATAGATCGATGATTATCCAATTGTAACAAGGTGGATGACTCGATGATTTTCTAACTATAACGAGGTGGATAGCTCAATGAATATCCAACTGTAACGAGGTGGATGGCTCGATAATTTTCCAACTGTAACAAAGTGATGGCTCGATGATTATCCAATTGTAACGAGGTGGATGGATTGATGAATTTCCAACTGTAACAAGGCGGATGGATCGATGATTATCCAACTGTAACGAGGTGGATGACTCGATAAATATCCAATTGTAACGAGGTGGATGCTCGATAATAGTCCAACTGTAACGAGGTGAATGACTCGATAATTATCCAACTGTAACGAGGTGGATCGCTCGATAAATATCGCTTCTCAGCTCGCACTAAGAAAAAGTTCCACGTTGTGCTGCATCTTTTTTGATGTCGTATGCACCTGTTGTTTAATTTGAGAATTCATCCTCTTGGATGCTCTCGACAAAAAATGAAATAAACCTCTTAGCAGAAACCGTAATTCAAATAGAGAAGTAATATGTTTTACCGTATTCGATGCATGTTCTTTCCTATAAATGTTCTGACGTTAGCCTCCATCGATTTTGACGCAATAGATGATGACTTGATATGATGTGGATGACGATGCTTCATTGATAGGATGATGATGATTCATTGGTAGGATAATGCTGCTACATGATAGGTGATGATGTTGATGCTCCATTGATAGGATAATGATTGGTGATCTATCAGCGGGAAGATGTTGATGCTCGATTGATAGGATGATAATTCTTCATTGATGATCCATTGGTAGGATTATGTTGATTCATTGGCAGGATGATGTTGATGCTCCATTGATAGGATGACGATGCTTCGTTGATGATCCATTCGTAAGATGATGTTGATCCATTGACATGATGATGTTGATGCTCCATTGATAGGATGATGATGTTTCGTTAATAATCCATTGGTGGGATGATGTTGATGCTTCATTGATAGGATGACGATGCTTCGTTGATGATCCATTGGTAGGATGATGTTGATCCATTGATAGGATGATGTTGATGCTCCATTGATAGGATGATGATGCTTCGTTGATAATCCATTGGTAGGATGATGTTGATCCATTGACAGGATGATGTTGATGCTTCATTGATAGAATGATGATTCTTCATTTGATAAAATGACGATGATGTCCTTCTGGGTGGTGGTACTATCTCACTTGATAATACTGTAGAAATGTCCCTTTGGGTGGTCGTAATATCTCATTTGATAATACTATAGAAATGTCCCTCTAAGAAGGTTTCACATTACCGCGTCTAATATTGATTCGATTTGTGAATTTTCTTTAAATGTTCTTGATGCTGAAAAATCTAATTTGATGTCATTGTAGATGCTTGTACATGTTAAGAGTGATGCTTTCACTTGTTCATATTAGAACATTTGTACTCATTGTGACTCATGCTTTGCTGGGAATTTGAACGAGGTGTTGTTGCTCATATTCTGAACTATTTCTTTTCTTCTAAAAAACTTCAATGACTTTCCTGCATCCACAGAAAAGTTGTCAATTTTGGGGAGTTCCTCGCCTTTTTAACTTCTCCATATTCATTGAATGGAGGAATAGGATGATCTTGAGGCAAACTTATAAACCTGCATTTACAGAAAAATTGTTAGTTTTTTAAAACAAAACTGATCAGTGTTGAGTTCTCCTATCACTTGCTCCTTGTCTTGCTATCTTCGGTTGATCACTCTGATCTCTTGCTTCTCAATAGACATAAGATGAAATTATACGAAATGTTTAACATATCAAAGCCTAAAAAAAGATTTTCAAAATCAACTTGGGAAAGGTCACTGTCAAATGTCATGTCATGCATAGCTTAAATGAACGTCCTTGGTTCAAAACTTCGGTGTATCCGATAGCTTGTTCTGGAGAATTCAAAAATCTTTAAAGCTTGGGAAATTTCTAACACAATCCTACCGACATCTGCTATAATTGAAAGATTTTGCAGTTGACTCTGAAATCCAAAGGTGTCGGAGATTGCTGTTGTTGACCATGCACTTTGACGATTACGGAGATTATTTGAAGTTAGGTTTAAACTTCTAATATGCTTGAAATAATCAAAATTTACTACAAACTTCTAGTGATGCTTGAAGGAATTTTTGAGGTAGTCCTCAAAATTATTATTTTTTGTCCCAATTAGATGTATCTCGGACTATTGATATATGATTTGTAGAATTTTTGAGACCCTTTCAAAAAATTTGTCCCAGTTGCTATTCCTAATGTATCTTCAGTCTTGACTTATTGTAGAGATCCTCTTCTTGAGAATATTTGAGTCCCTCTAAAAAATTATGTCTCAGTTTCTATTGTAAAGAAAAATAGAAATCTTACGGGAGATATGACCGGGTTGTTGTGGTGCTTACGTATTCCATTGAGGCAGGAATCAGGTCAAACGTAGTTCCCCCTCTCGAGGATCAACATAAATAGGAAAATTTAACTAAGAAAACGATCGAGGATGACATAGGCCGCCTACGTATTTCATTCTTGAGAATTCAGGTCGAACGTAGTTCAGATACAAAGAAACATTAAAAGGGATAAAGGGGTGACCAAGGCCGACATAGGCCGCCTCCGTATCTCATTATTGAGAATTCAGGTCAAACGTAGTTCATTACAAGCGATAATTTCTAACTATAGAACATAAGACGATTACAAACAAACAATGCAATTACAAGGAAAGAAATGAAAGAAACTCTAAATCTTCAAATATAACAACTCTTGATAGCATCTGAGTCGATTGACAACTTGAGATGAATGTCTATGTTCAACCACAACATGTGATCAAACAAATGCATCAATGTATCTTCTAAGTAAATTGTTGAGTTCTTTTTTCTGAGCTTTTTTCAGATGGACCTGAATTCTGACTTATTTGACAAAATCATCCTTTTCTAGATTTACAGTTTCCGTCTCATCCGTATTCAACTTATTCTGATTCTCGAACTGTTTCAAATCTTTGACGAGGTATTCGAATATCAGGATCTCCTCATCATGCTCTTCAAACTCATCTTCATCTACCTCATTTTGTTCATTCAGCTTGTGACGTGACATGATATTGACAGGTTTTTTTTAAAAAAATTATTGAAACCAAAAGCAAAGACTGTTAGATAAAAAAATTAAAGCAAGCAAAATAAATTTTCGCAATAGAAGAGGCTTTAATTGAAAATAAGGAAATATGAACTTTGGCTATGACCATGAGCCATTTTGCCTTTTTCAAAACATTACGAGGGAAATTAAAACATAAATAGGTAAAATAATGCAAAAGGTGGGTTTCGGGCCTCATTTGGACTACCCCCGGTTTAGAAATAACATAAGATTCATCTTTGTCTATCAAGATGAATGAGGAATCAACAGCGGAGTGGAAGTCCAATTAAGAACTTGCTCAATTGGCTCGGTATCTCGATCATCTTCTTGGGCGCAACATCACCTTTTTCAAAAAGATCCCCAATTCCTTCTCCAAATCGTCATCATTGCCATATTCCCCTACCAGAAAGGACTGGCATAAATGAGGCACATACTTTGGTGGAACATGATTAATCCCCTTCTTGTTCAGACCCTCTCTTGACACTAAAGCAAAAGCTTGATGGGGTGTCATGCTCGGTGAAACTACAACTTTCCCGAGGTTGTTAGCACCAATCGGAACCTTCACCTTTACCATGCGCCACTCATCTTCCGTCTCTATCATATTGATAGTGGCACCTCCATAGTTTGGCAAAGGGTTACCGTTGATGTTGGGTACAACGGTCCTGACCACTTCCGGATCGATCAAGTTCTGGATCATGTGCTTCAAATTAATATAGCCTTCAGTATCATGCACAACACTGTTGGAATGATACGCACACCTTCGATCAACTTGGTAAAAATCTTGAGCTAGTATCGACTGGCTTTAGCTTGATCGGATGAATAATACCTGCCGCACTCAGTTGCTCAAACAACTTCGTCCGACTTTCAATGAGAGGAGGAAAATTTTGAGCAGGTTTCTCCTCAAGACGTGGACAAGAGGGATCATAACTGCCTTGTTGAGGGGAAAGAATTTGGCGATAATTCAGAGTATTCTAGCGGGGAGGTGCTTGAAACTTTGGGTCAATCATGTTAATAACAAATCCTCCACGATTCAACAGTGAATTACCATTGGCATTGGAAGTGACAGCCTGTAGAGTGACAATTCTTTGATCAATCAAGTCCTGAATTTTATGCTTCAGGTTGATACAATCCAGTGGTATGTCCAGCACCTCCTGAATGGTAAGCACAATGATGATCGGGCCTGTAAAGTCTGGAATTGACATTGACAATTTTTGGATCACTTGTTCGTATCAGACCAGCCGCTTTCAATCTCTCAAAGAATTGGGTTCGACTTTCAACCAAAGGAGTAAAGACTCAAGAAGGTTTCTTCAAAATCTCTTGACAAGAAAGTTTGTAATTATTTCGTGAAGATGGAGGTACTTGGAGGTAATTGGGAGGATTTTGGCAAGTAAGTGCTGGTGTTTGGAAATTTTGGTATTGTAGAGCTTGGTAGCTATGAGGGGCATTTGGGTAATTTGGCAATGCAGCTTGGTAACTTGATTGAGCATTTGGGTAATTTGACAATGAAGCTTGGTAATTTAGATGATTCAGTGGTGGAGTTTGGTAATGTGGTTTGATGGGGTAAAGATTTTGTGGAGCCAAAGGGTAGGTTTTGGATGGTAAAGGCTTTCTACCATTGAAAATGGCATGCCTCTTTCATTTTTGGCTTGATTCAAATGAGATAGAGGAGACATCTTCCCTCTTCCTCCTCAATGGTCCCGAGGATTCATCTTGGGGAGTCATTCGGATGATTTTTCTGGTCTTGAGATCGTCTTCTATAGTTTCACCAACTTTGACTATCTCACTGAACTTTCCTCCTAAAATGAGCAACATCCTACTGTTGTACTCCGGCTCTTGATTGCGCACAAAGACTTCAATAATTTCTTTCTCGGTCATGGGAGGTCTAACCTTTATAGCCTCTTTTCTCCAATGATAGGCATATTCTCGGTAGCTTTCGGTAGAATTCTTTTTTATTATCTCTAAAGAGTATCAATCAGGGGTGAATTCTACATTGTAACCAAACCTTTCAATGAAGTCTTTAGCCAAAGCGTTCCCACTTGGCCACTGCTTGATTTCTTTAGAAATAAACCATTTCAAAGCTTCTTCTTTTAGAGTTCGACTGAAAAGTCGAATTAACAAAGCCTCTTCTTTCCCAACTCCGATAAGTTGATCACAATAAGCCCTCAAATGAGTAAAAGGACTTTCAACTCCACTAAAAGTCTCAAATTTTGGTACTTTAAAACCTTTTGGAAGCTCCAAATATGGATGAGGACACAAAATCTTCATAATTCAACCCCATAATGTCTAGGGTGTATCCTTCATTGCATTCATAACTTCCTCTCTGATAATTTGCTCAACCTTTCCTTTCATGACCTTCCACTCCTTCTCCTTATTCTCACAATCATCGAGTTCAAAATGTGTAGTAGAGAAAGGGTATGATTCAGGTGATATTGGAAAATGAAATGCGGTTTTTTAGAGGTATGGGTTGAGTGGTAGATGGGGTTTGGACAATTTGAGTAGGGATTTGATGGATCGGAGGAAAATTCTGGAAAATGTTGGTATTTGGATTTTGAGGAGAAGATAACTTTTGGTGTGAGGAGCTAGCATGATGTGGGTTAGGGGTGGTTAAGTCAATGATGGGAGGCTTTGGATCCGAAGTAGGAAAATAGAGTGGAGGCCTTTCGTTGTCTGCAGTAGGAGTGTTGGCAATGATAGCCAAATTCGTCAAATCTTGGGTCTTATCCATTTCAACCCTCATTTCAGCAATCTGTTGGAATAATTGTGCAATCAACTTGTTCTGCTCATGATAGGGTCATTCACAATAATTTCGGTCAAATCAGTATTCTAAACATTTTCAACCACTTTTTCCTTGCCTTTTGACAAACATTGGTCGGAAAAAGAATCTTTAGGGTCTTTAGACCTTGTGAAGTATGTATGTTCAGCCATTTTCTCAACACAGATCAGTTTTGAGTACCTGACAAAGAAAAATAACTCAAAACAAATATTTTAGTTTGTGTCGATGATAAATTGTACAAAATATCACACATATTACTTTAAAACACATAAGGATTGCTTCATTTGAAGATAAACTAGCCCACATATATAGAGAAATGACTAAATAGACAGAAATTTGTCTATTTGATTTTGACCTTAGTGAATCAGAAATGTCGACTTGAGTCGAGACAAAGTCGATTGTATTGTCGTACTTCTCATTTTCGATTGAAATATAACTCCAATTTCTTTGTAAGAGTTGGAAAAGATAGAATTTATCAAAAATGGGGACCGAACCTTGAAAGGTTGCCTACGTATCTCACGAAGGAGAATTCAGGTCCTACGTAGTTCAACCAAATTGAATCTCTTTCGATTTGAGACGGTGAATTTTTTTAATTTTATTTTTTGATATGAGAGAGTAAGATTTGAAAAATGAAATTCGATATTTTTTTTTTTGAGAAACTAAAGACTCGAAGAGCATTTGGACGCACCTTTGATAGTGACTTGATATTTGTGCTTAGAGGTTCTAAAAACGATTCGGTGAGGGGTGAGCTAGAATATCTCCAAATAAAGCAACATATTCCACACAAGCAGTTATAACACATAAACAAATATTGCGCGTTCTAAACATGTATGTGACCCTTTTGTGCCAAGGGTAGGCCTACCGATTTGAAGGATGTATAACATCATTTGGACCACTCCATTGCCCCAAAACCCAAATTTATACAAGCCTTATGAATAAAATTGAATGGGGATACATAACAGGGGAAATGGGATACAAAATAATCAGTCTCGCGCAGAGGTACAATCCTAAACTTCGCTCCTAAGGAAAGATCCTTCGTTCTTGATTTTTGTCATCTCCAGATGTCCACACTTTTGTTTGCAATGATAACTTGATCCTTCTTCGATTAGAATAAAGCTATAATCTAACTCCCTAACCCAAGAGACAATATTTTGCCAAATGACGTATACATCCTTCAAATTTAAACACATAAGCATAATTGTCTTTTATTGGCAAATGGGCCAAATAGTCACAAGGTGGGCTTCTAATGGGCCCAACACGCCTTGGGTGTTGGGTTGATTTTTTTCAAAATGCGCTAAAAATTGGAATTTGGTTTCGCTCTACGGCTAGTTGACTAAGAGTGGCTTTTGAAAGACCAGAAACCCAAGTGGACAACTTAGGTTGGAACTCACGACAACCATTGGACACATGACGAACCAATAAATTGTCGATCATTCGGGAAAAGGGTTGAGTCTAAAAAAGTCCGGCTGCGGTTCCGCAAAACTGTCCTTTAATATACTATACATACAATAGAAAATGTCATGAAATGCCAATGACAGTTATAGCAGTTTAAACACATCAAGCACAAATAAACAGTTCAGCAATTAATAACAATTAATCAAATAAGTCAAATCTAATGGTTAGAACTTAATTAATTCTCAAGCGGAGTCACCATTTCTGTTTTATTCTAAAATTTAAATAAAAGAAAAATGACAGAGTTTTTGGAAAAATCGACTAAAGTTATGGTTTAACAGAAATCGAATTTCCAAAAGAAACAGAGTCATCACTTAATTTTTTAGTAAAAAATCAAGAAAAAAGTTAGGATTTTTAAAAGATTTAAACAGATAAAATCAATTAAAAATAAAAGGGTTTAAGTTCAAATGTACATTCTGAAAAGGTGTTAGGCCCCCGAAATGTCCACTAACTTGCGGTTGACCGGTGATTTGACTAAAATGACTTTTCAAGTAAACTTTCCAAGTTTTAACTAAGTGAAGGAAATTCATTTATTATTTATTACTTATTACTATTATTTTTCTGATTAATTATTTTAAGGGGAAATAAATTAAAGGGGAATCATTCTAAGGGGAAGTAACTTAAGTGTTGACAATGCTAATGTCAAAATAGAGCTGAGTAATAAATAAAATATATATATAAGAAAAATAAATATTTTAACTTTTGAATTTAAAGAGAAACGACTACCTTCGGGAAATTAATTAAATTAAACCAAAGATCAAATAAATTGTCAGTTGATACAATAATAGATAAGAAGTGAGGAAAGAAATATCAAATTTGGGCCTTTGGCCCGAATTCCCGAATCTTGAACCTGTCCTAAGTCTAAAGTTGCCAAAATAATGGGTTCTGGCCCATTTTTTCTGCCATATGGACTTGATGTATATTATTTAAGGCTTTAGGCCCATTTCGCCTTTGAGATTCTATATAACCTGAGAGTATACCCGTATACACGGATCATATTTCACGTCCATTTTCCTGTATATCCACTTTGATTTGTATTTTTTCATCAAACATGTATTCTTGCATTTTTTTAGACCTGTTCATCAGTTTAAAGAAGGTTGGCCGACTCGAAAATAAAGGTTTGGGCCTTTATGGCTCTCTCGAAATGCAAGGAAAAATATGGGAGTTCATGGTGAACTCAGCAGATTTCACATGCAACAACAGATGAAGAGAGTTAGAAAAGATACAAATCTCGACACACCATGGTCCAATAATTAATTCATAAGGAGGAACAAACACACAGTACAACTTGAAGACAAGGA
>NW_026020118.1:1146874-1216561 GCF_900185275.1 Solanum verrucosum | reverse complement strand
TTTGAAAGTGCTTTAATCTGAACGTCTGAATGATTTGGAGAGAGAGGTTGTAAGGGTTTTTCTTCCATCCCAACCTCACATATCACATAGGTTTCAAAATATGATTTTATTCTCAAAGACCAAATTTGATAGTTTTCGTCTGTGAAAATTTGTGGGGCATTCAAAGAGAGACAACCTCTTGCCAAAAGCATGGATTGAAAAGGTAGTCTTGATGGGTAAAAAAGGTAACCCTTACGGGTTAAAAATGTATGGTAGTTTTTGAAAGATTTTACAGACCCCTTAAGATCAATAAAGCTCTGATACCACTGTTGGTGTTTTTTTAAAAGTGGGGCAGCACAAAAAGATTAAAAATGTCTCTCAATGGATTGAAATGACTTTCAAAAGCTTTCAATAATTTTATTAAGCATTGAGGGGCTTTAAATAGCCCACATAAAACATATTATCTACATAATTTAAAATTTAAACAACCTAAAATATCTCAACAACATAAACAAACTAACTAAAATTCAAATTTCAAATTTATTTAAACTAAATAACTTATTTTGCTGAAAGTTACTGCAGTAACTAAAAGCAAACTTCAACAAGTAGCCACCTTGAGATTCATCATTTACCCACTTTTTGTGATTGGTTTCCTTCTTTTCATATCCTTTTCCTTTCCTGAGATACTTCTTACAGCCTTTTGCCAGGTATGCTATTTCATCCTCATCATACTCAGAATCTTCTCCATCAGACACTTTCAGGGCGAGTGTTTTGTCACTAAGCATCTCCTCATTCTTTAAATCATCAATGTTCATCTCATAATTTCTGAGATTTTCCACAAGTTCTTCAAGTGTCATTATGGAGATGTCTTTAGCTTCTCTTATGGCAATTACCTTTACATTCCATTTGTATTTTGGTAGGACCCTTAGCACCTTGTCAACCTGTTCTTCAGCAGTGAGAGCTTTCCTAGTGATGACAACTCATTGATCAACTTAGTGAGTCTAGTAATAATTTCCAACAGAGGCTCACCTTCCTTAATTTTGAAGGTTTCATATTCAGTGAACAACATAGCCACTCTGAATTTCTTTACCTGACTAGTTCAATTATGAGCATTAACAAGTACATCCCAGGTTTGTTTGGCAGTAGTACAATTTGAGATTCTGTTATACTCATCTGGTCCAAGACCACAAACAAGAATGTTTTTCGTCTTCGCATTTTTCCTTGAGAGCTGATAAATCTCCCGCAGTGAAGTCAATCCTAACCTTTGGTACTTGAACTCCTTCAACAGTCTTCATAGGAATGGTAGGTCCAATCGTTATCCTATCCCACAATTCAAGTCTTCCATGCGTGCTTTCCACCAGCCAAAGTGAGATCCATTGAACATTGGGGGTCTGACCATTGATTGTCCTTCGTTGTGACCAATAAGTGGTGCAAATTCATCTCGATCTTTTGTCATAGGTGTTACCTTGTAAAAGACAACCTGTTATAATACCAATTGTTAATCTAGACGACCTAGATTGTTTTTACTTTTTATCAGACTTTACTTAAGTGAACCAAGTTGCCTAACGTGTTTCAAAGACGAAGTAAAGACTATAAAGTAAGAACACAATATTTTACGTGGAAACACCCGCCTCAAAAGGTGTAAAAACCATGACCTGTTCCTCAACATGATTTACCCCAACTTCACTAAATAACTACGAGCCTCAACCAACAAAGAGATTACAAGAGTTTATGTAACCTAAAGATTAACTACCTAATCTCAATTCTAGCACAGACTTCCAAGGTGTGTGTTCCCAGTGTCTGCGAGTTGACCTCAACTTGAAGACTCAAATCCTATAATCAGTTTATAAGTCACTGATCTAACAATATAAAATCACAAATACTAAGAAAACTTCTTAGACTTGTTCTTCTATATTCTTTGTTTAGCAGCACTTCAGAAATCAATCTCTCAGTTGTTTTTGCTTTGTAAATGCGTGACTAGAATGGACGCTTCTCCTCCTATTTATGCTTTTTCTTTCTGAAGTCTTCTATTCCTTCACTGTCTCTTCTTTCGTTCCATAATTATATTTCATTTAGAGCTCTTCTTGTAATGAAACTCCTTTATGAAATAGAAGTCATTCTTGAAACAGTTTCTCATGAGATTACTTTGCCAACGTGTTCAATGCATTTTGTCATTTATCAAAACAATGCTTATCCCAACAGATTTCTTACCAACATTTGAGTTTAAAGATCTTCAAATTTGTCCAGAAACATATCCAAAGATTTAGTCTGTTCGAGCTTATTGAACTCTTCCACTATATTATCTAAGTGTTCCACACCAGATCTATCACATAAATTCTCTATGAATTTGGACCAAGTCAAACACCCCTACTCCTAATGAATGATATCATGCCTTATCTAAACCATTCAAGTAAAGAGTATCAGACTCTACTTTTTCATTCTCAGCCGTTCTATACAGGTTAAAATATCTCTCACATTTTCGAAGCCAAAACTTAGGAGGAGGGATGGGAACCATCTAGAGCCTGTTATGTCGATTATGTTGAGCTGGAACGGAAAGGATTCCATCTCCTTGTTGCTGGTCTCCTGCATCTCGAGGAGGTACCCTTTTAAGATTATTCAACCTATCAAGTATCAACTCAAGCATACCCTGAATCCTGATTGGTGTATTATAAACTGCTTGTTGATTCTGCAAGAGCTCATCCAGCACTTCATCATACCTTGCAAGCCTGTCCTTTACCACTCTAGATCTAGTTCTTTCCGCCATAGCTACAACTCACAAGTCATAAGGATCAAATCAGTGATACCAAATGTTAGGATCTGTGTGAGTTCAGACTCAATTTCTATGGAATAAAAAACAAATTATTAATCAAACCAAACAACTCAGTATTTTGGGGCAATATTCTGGTATTATGATAAGCAAATAACAATTTTCTTTTTCAAAACATGTCTTGCTTATTAATAATATAATAATTACAAGAGAGGGGGACATAAGGCCTAACACATGTCTTGCTACGCTAGGCTAAGCTATATATCTAGGAGTTTCCATCTAACAAGGCTTCTTCTTCAGTTAGATATTCTACTGAAGTTGAGGCCTCCCCATTAGTCCTTCGTGGTGGTTCATTGTAATGCTCCAAATATCCAAAATATGACCAAGCCATTCGTTAAGTGCATATAGACTCAAAATTTGATGATTTATAATATTGGATATATTGAAAATAATTCCTTAATATGGGAAGGTATTTTGATGTGAATGAAGGTTATAAGGAACTCCTAGAGTATTAAGATTTTGTGGCCTTATACTAAGAAAATTAAAGATTGTGAAGCCTTTATCACCAATTAGCATCCATTATACTGATTTTCATGGATGTAGTTGCCTCTACATAAACAAAATTTGATTAGTAATTCTCAAAAGAGATGTATTTCTATTATCATACCTTTTTGCATTTCTTGCTTTCCAAATTTCCTAGAGGGTGAAACAAGGAATGAGATGGAGCAACAACTTGGGTACTTTATTATTTTTGCAGTAGACTGCCACAATAGTCCAAAATGCCCTGGACAATGTTTGAATTTTGAACTATTCCAAGAGGGCTGGCCATCTGATTCCAAACTTTCCTTGCTAAATCACTAGTGGTGAACACTTGGTCTAGTATCTCCAGTTGAGAGATAGTGCAACAAGTACATCTAGTATCCACATGAATACCAAATATCATATTGATATTATCGATAGGAAGTTTCCTTTTAATGACTCTCCACACAAAGAAAGATATCTTAAAAGGAATTCCTTTTCCCCAAATTTGATTAAAAATGGGATTTTTCTATTGTCTCTGTCAAAGAAAATACCAAGCAGAAGAGCAAGAAAAATTTCCATGAGTAGTAGAAGTCCAAATTCAATGATCTTTCTCCTCCATGTTTCCAATGCCCACTTAAATCACGTGTCGAACTAGTTGATTAGAAAAGAATGTGTCTAAGAGAGTTTTGACCCCAGAAGAAATTGGAGAAATAATCTTTAATTTGATAAAGGGTAGTCTTGGGGGGGGGGGGTGGTGGGTTCAATTTGAATTTTGAATTTTAGTTAGGTTATTTGAATTGTTGTGATATTTTTGGCTGTTTTAAATTTAAACTTATGCAGATTATGTTTTTTGATTGCTATATAAAGCCCCTCAATGCTTAAGAAAATTAATGAAATAAATTGAAAGTCATTTCAATCTATTGAGAACATCAATCCTTTTGTGCAGGCCCATTTTTTTTTAAAACACCAACAGTGGTATCAAGAGCTTTATTGATCTTACGGGATCTGTGAAATCTTCCAAAGAATTACCATACTACTTTTAACCCGCAAGGGAAATTTTCCAATCTTTTTTATGCGTCAGGGCCATCCATTTTAACCCGTCAGGGCTACTATGTTCAACCCGTGTTTTTTTTTCAACACACGAGCTTTTCTAATCCAATTTTTAACCAAAAATAATGGCAAACAACAATCTCTCTTTGAATGCCCCAAAAACTTTTACGGATGAAAACTATCAAATTTGGTCAGTGAGAATAAAACCATATTTTGAAACCTGTGTGATATGTGATGTTGTGAAGGAAGAAAAATCTTTACAACAATATTTTGCAAATCCTACAAAAGTTCAGATTAAAAACTTTCAAATAAATTTCTACGCAAGACAATTTCATGGAAGGTGCTTTTGAAGCATAAAATCAAAAGAAGAAAAAGAAAAATGAAGAAATTTTGCAAGTTAAAAAATAACGAAAGAATACATAATCAACTACCAAAGCAAAAATTGAGGAGTATATTTTCAATTGCAGTAACTAAAGCAAAGGAGGATTGTTTAAGTTTGCTTCTAGTTACTGCAGTAACTTTTAGTAAAATAAGTTGTTTATTTTAAGATGAATTTGAATTTTGAATTTTACTTAGGTTGTTTGAATTGTTGAGATATTTTAGGTTGTGTTAAATTTCAAATTATGCAAATTATGGTTTTTGTTGGCTATATAAAGCCCCTCAATGTTTAAGAAAATTATTGAAATAAATTGAAAGCTATTGAAAGTTATTTCAATCCATTGAGAGTCATTTCAATGTGTTTGTGCTGCCCCTTTTTTATTAAAAGAAAAACACCAACATGTCCATCTTTTGATCTTCCTATTGATTCTGAAGTTCACATCCTTATAAGTAATGAATCAACTCTTATCATTGTTAATATCTTGACTTGATGCCTCCTGATACATCCTGAATTGCATCATGATCAATTTAATAGAGTGTTTGTCGATAGAAGAAAAAGGACTATATCATCAACAAAGCATAGGTGATTCACTTGAGGTACATTTTTGCTCATGGTAAAACCTCTGAAATCCACTCTGTTATTAAGATGATTGAGAGCTTTGGAGAGGTCCTCAACACCAATAATAAATAGAGTAGGAGACAAAGGATCGCCCTGTCTGAGACCTCTAGAAGAACTAAAGAAACCATGTCTTGACCCATTAACAATTACATAATACCAATTGTTTGAAATGATTCTACATACGAGTTCTATAAAATGTTCTCTGAAGCCAAGCTTTCTGAGGACAGACATAAGTAAAACCTAAGTAACTTTATCGTAAGCCTTTGACATATCTAATTTCATAACCAAGTTCCCACCAACATTACCCCCTTCTTATGTCATGGACAATTTCTTGCGCCAAAAGAATGTTTTCAGTAATTAGCCTTCCCTTGATAAAACCCAATTGGTTTTGGAGATAGGTTTAGGAAGGATATGGCCAAGTCTCAAGGAAAGAAGTTAGGAGGTAAAATTACTTAAGCTTATAGGCCTGAGTTATGAAAAATGATCAGGAGCCTTTACTTTTGGAACTAAAACCAAGCACGAGTGGGAAAAGAACCTAGTTAAATTAGCTCCACTGAAAAAAGCTAGAACATAGTCAGTAATGTTTTGCATGACAGTGGTCCAATCAAACTGAAAAAACATACCATTATATCCGTAACGGTAGGAATAGCTTCCATAGAGTCATTGTCAATATCAGTAACGAAAGTATCTAAATATCTCAAGAAGGAACCACTGGAAGCTCCGGCATCATTTGAGCGAGTGAAAATATTACTGAAGTGATCAATTGCTGCTTGGGATATTTGGTCAGTATTGTCTAACCATCTGCCAGTAGAGTCCTTAATCCTATGGATTTGAGCATGTCTTCTGCTCCCTCTGATGACACTATAGAAATATTTGGAGTTAGTTTCACCTTTCTCCGATCTGCCCACTTGGCTCTAGCTTTTTGCCTCACAATGGAATCTTGAAGCTTTAGCCATTTAATGTAATCAACCAAAGATTTGTGAAGAAGGATTCTGTTGTGATCGGAGTTATTCATTTCATATTTCTCCTCCATTAACCTGTTATGTTCCTCCTTTTGTTTGACAATATCAAAAACGTCTCCAATGCATTCTTTGGACCATTTTCTAAGAGGTTTAGAAATGTTTTTGATTTTATTTTGTAATCTCCACATTTCCCGTGATCTCATTGTCCCAAACTTCCTTGACCACATCTATAAAACCTTCTTGTTCTGTCCGAAAATTCAAGAACTGAAAATATTTAATGTGGGTGGCCTCATCTTGTGCACCTTGAAGCAATAAAATATTATGATCAGAACCGGTCTTAGGGAGATGATGAATTCTGGTAAGGGGAAATTTGGAGGCACATGCATCATTAATAATAACTCTGTCAAGTCTCTTACTGATTCTCCACCTCATTCTCCTACCATTACATCAAGTCCATAAGACCACAATCATCCATACAACTTATGAAGTCCAAGCTCTTGGATAAAGTATGAGGCACTCCACCCTTCTTCTCATCAGCTTTCAAAATAGTATTGGAATCTCCGAACACAGCCCAAGGACCATTAACCATACCATAAACTATCCGAAGACTTCTCGATAATATCATTCTTCTGCTAGAGTTTCTTTTAGCATATACATACTGTGACCCAAATATCATATGATTCACCGATGTTGTTGACCTTAAAGGTGAGTTGTTGTTTGTGATGGAAGACGAGGCTGCAATTTATGGAGTCATTCCAAAAACACCTAATCTTACTGTTGATGGAGATAGCATGACCAGATCCAAAAGAGTCCTGAATTCTTCAATATGATTGGGAATGAGGAAGGGTTCTTGTAAAGTAATAAAATTTACTTTGTGAAGATTGACCAGTCTCATGAGTCTGCCAAAAGCCCCTTTCGACCTCTTACTCCAAATATTCAATGTGATTGCTTTAATCATTTAAACATATGGGGATGAGAGCTTTTGTCTTTGATTTTTTCATGTAACAGTCCTGCCTTACTAGTATGTCCTGCTTGACTTTCTTTTTTTCTTTCTTTCCTCTGTTTTAGGCCTCTCGGAGAAAGACCATTTTTGTCAGTGATATCCTGAATATCCTTTTCCAGGGGATTTTCGGGATCCTTGAGGATAGAAAAATCCCCTTGCTCCTGATCTTGTCCAAATTCCTCATGTGATTCTTCGACTATCCTGTCCATATCCATATCATTGATGTGATTTGTCAAAGCCATTAAAACTTACCTATTCTCAGAGGTCTCAAATTTACTATAAGTTTCCCATTAATATCTTTGAAATTATTAGTCGCAGATAGAGTAACATGTATTCCTGAGTCAGACAAATCTTCAACTAGGTTGGTGCTTCTTTGAGAGCTGGTTTGCATCTCCCTATTGCTATTGTTATGTTCTTGAATTCTTGTGGTGTTTTGTACAACCTTCTCATTGTAGGAGATGTGATGCACTTCTGGAATCTTAGTAGTATCTTTTTCAATGTTTAAGCACTTTGGTAACTTTCCTTTCCCTCCCTTCTTTGCTTCAATATTCTTCTTGTTCCACGATTTACTTTTTATAGCCTGAATGGATTTTGATACAGTAGGATTCTTATTCTTCTTCTGCTTCTTCTTATGTTTTTTTGTTATCAATATTATGCTTCTGGGGTCTCTTTGTTTGGCTTTGTGCTTTTGGTGTTTGTTTGTCTTATCTCCTCTAGACATAGAATTCTCAACCTCTGAACTTATCCTGTTGGCTTATGTAGGAGAAGTAGGAATATCAGCAGCCTTTGTCACATTAACATTGCTAGGATTAACCTCTGAACTTATCACTTTGGCAGTAGTATAAGCAGTAGAAATTTTGTCAACTTTTGGTACTATAACTTCTGAAGTAGAAGCAATACTGTTGTCAATGTTATTGGCTAAAGTATCATTAAAATCAGCAAAATTAATCCTTTAGCCATTTTGGTCTCATTATCTCTAGAAACAGTAGCATTCTTCTTAGTAGCATTTTCCTAGTGTCTATTTTACTGAATGAGTGCTCTCAAATAAGAGTTCTTCCATTAAAAAGAAAGAATTCTGATTTACATTCCTAAAAATCTTCTATATATCCCTAAATATATGCTATTCCTAATTGTAATATCCATGAAGATATGCTACATTGATCTATGTTATATCCTATCATCATTACACAAATATTTAGAGTTATTACATAGATATGTACAAATATTTAGAATCTGTCCAATCATGCTAACATCCCCTGCCTCAAATTGTTGCTGGTGGATCAAAAAACATCAATTTGCCTACCAGAAACTGATGACGTTGTCGTGCCATAGACTTTGTACACATCAGCTATTTGAAGATCACTGGATACATGTGGAAGAGTAATGACTCTCTTATCTACAACTTCTCTGATATAATGACAGTCCACTACAATGTGTTTTGTCCATTTATCATAAACTGGATTAGTAGCAATCTGAATAGCACTTGTGTTGTCAGCATGGAGAGGAGTGGGATTAGATTGAGGAAATCCAATTTCTGCAAGTAAACCACAAAGCCAAACAATCTCAGAGCAAGCAGGAGATATTGCTCAATATTCAGATTCGGTGGAAGATTTTGATACAAGGTCTTGCTTCTTGCTCTTCCAAGATATCAAAGAATCTCCAAGAAACCTGCACCAACCCGTGACAGAACGACGAGTATTAGGACATCTAGCCCAATCAGAATCATTAAATACATTAACATGAATCTCAGAACCACTAGGAAAGAATAATCCACGAGTAGATGTTCCCAAGAGATATCGAATGATGCGAGGGACAACCACAAAATGTAGATGGTGGGGAGCGTGCATAAATTGACTGACTTGTTGAACTGGAAAAAAGATATCAGGCAGAGTAATAATAAGATAATTTATGCTCCCAACTAATTGCTTATACAAAGTTGGATCAGGAAGAAGATCTCCTTTTGTACGACAATAATTTACATTCAATTCCAATGGGGTATTTACAGAGGAAGATTCTTGAAGACCAGCTAAATCAATCAAGTCCTGAGTATATTTGTATTAGTTCAAGAACACACCTAAAGAATTATAATGAACTTCTAACCCCAAAAAGTATGTAAGAGTACCAAGATCTTTCATATGAAAAGAATCCTTAAGGTGTTGTTGGAGGCTAGTGGTTAGTGAAGAATCAACTCTTGTCATAATAATGTCATCTACAAACACCAAATGAAGAACACAACCTGCAAATGTTTTTTTAAGAAACAAAGATGAGTAATATTCTCTATGCTTAAAAGAGAATTGAAGTGAAGTAGACTGAAATTTTTCAAACAAAACTCTCGGAGCTTATTTCAATCCATATAAAGACCGTTTCTACTTGCATACATCTGATGTAGCTAATGAGAACAAACTAGGTGGGGGTTTCATATAAATATCTTCTTTGAGATCACCATGTAGAAAATAATTTTTGACATCCATTTGATGAAGAGGCCAATTTTGATGCAGCAATGGCAATAATAGTTCGTGCCGTAGTCATTTTTGCTACAGTGCAAAAGTCTCCTCATAGTCTACACCATACTCCAGTTTGTTGCAAAGGACCACCAATCGAGCTTTGTACCGATCAAGAGTTCCATTAGAATGAAGTTTCATTGAATAAACCCATTTACATCCAATTGGACGGAATAAACCCTTTCTCTCCCTTCTTTTCTTTAGTACTTTTCTTGTTCCACAATTTACATTTCATTGCATGAATGGATTTTGGTATAGTATAAGTATTCTTTTTTTTTTCTTTCTTTTTATTACTGGAAATCCTCTAAAGCAAATCCTGAGAACTCTCTGAAGGCACATGTTCAAAAATGTGACTTGTCTGTTGCATTTCGGTCCCTATTTGTTGATCCTCAAGTATGCTAGTCTTCTCCTCTTCATGCAGTTTTCGTTTCTCTATGCTGTTCCTAGTCCTTTGTTCATTTTTCCTCAAGTGAATGCGTTCTATGTTAGGCCTTGTTCAAACAAACTTGCCAATAATCGTGTATCAGCACTCCTCAGCCATCACCCCATAGTAGTCACTCAATTTGAAGATTACATCAGGCATACCATTGTGAGTTTATTTGGGCATTCTGATGAGTCCAATTTTTGGACTCATTCAGGGCTTTATTTTGATAGAATTAGTGTCCTCAAATGCATATTTTATCTCAATATCTGATGAAAACCCTTAAGTTTCAGGTATTTGGAGTTTGAAGGAAAGCATGGACACTACTTAGCAAAACAAGGAACAAAGGCAGCTGAAAGAACGAAGAAATGAAGATCTGAGAATCACCGAACCCATTCAGCGAGTCGCCAAAAGGTCCTATCCTCGCCTTTTGGTCCAGTGTGCTGAGCCCTAAAGGAAATGATCAAATCGACGGTGAAAAGGAGCAGTCGGCGTATCACCGAGAAGTTCCGCGAAGCTGTACTACGTCGCCCAATAATCCAAACACGACGATGATGAATGATAGAGCAAGACGACAATGAAACCTACCAAAGGGCGATCGCCAAGTTGATCGACGGTCTAGACTAACGACGCCGAATGATCCGCTGCAACACAATTTTTTGAAAAGTATAAATATTCATTGAGAATTATTATTCTAGGATCGATTTTTAGCTTTGAACAATAATTTTTCAGACTTTGCTTCAATTTTTGAGTTCTAAGTTTGGAGAGGATTTTTTGGAAATTTTAAAGATTCAATGGGTTTCAACTCCAAGATTTTGGACTTGGGTCATGTGGATTCTTCAATTTTGACTTGTTTTGAGACTTGAATCTTCATACCCATTTGAATGCAAACTCATATTGGTATAAATTTCTATCTCTTTTACATGTCTAGCTAAAACCCCAATTCTTGTGGTGTGATTTTGTGAATATGGGTTAGATTATATGTTGGGTCTTACTTGCTGATGATTTATTTGTTGTTTGGATGTGATATAGTTTAGTAGTTGTGGTGGAACTTAATGAAATTGTAGTTCCAAATACGATTTCACCTTTGTGTTTTTGGCTTGCTCGAGAGAGAGGTCGTAAAACTAAGACTACTAAATTGATGGCCGGTGGGAGTGGGTCGACATAAGGTTCAGCTCGAGAGAGTGAACCCTAGTCCTTCTCTCACACACTCAGCTTGAGAGAGTGAGTGGGCTAAGGTGGAGGCTGTTCTTCATGCGACAAGTAGGTGTTCGAGAGAAACCCATTTTATTCGGGGTAAGTTGCTCAAGAGAGAATTTACCCCCACTATAGTCTAGCCTAGTCACAAATACTCAGCAGATTTACTATCAAAAGCATGTACCCAATAGTCCAGTCTAACCTTTTATCACATCCTAAGAACCCCATATCCTTGATTAGTACTCTTTGCATTTTTGCTTACTTTTACTTAATTGTGACAAAAGCCCATCGTTAATTGACACTTGTGTCACCCCTTAAATTTAGTATGTTTGTAGTTGACAATGTTTTCAGCTATGACTAATTAGAACTTAATTTTATTTTTCTACTAATTCTCAAAACCATTCCATGTGGGAACGATCCCAACCCTTGGTTGGGTTACTATACTGTTGTACGATCGTAGACACTTGCATTGGAAGTTGTGTCTTGATTATGCAAACATCAAAATGGCGCTACTGCCGGGGAGTGGTGTTATTTCAAAATTCTTAGATTGGTAAAAAAATTTGTTCTTCTTAGTTGTAGTTCTACTTACTTAATTTTTAGTTTTGTTTCACATGCTTGTGCTAACAACAAGAGAGATGAGTGTGGTTAATGGCTATGAACCAATAGAGCACCTCTCGGTGGAAGTGATGAGGTTCAGGGATAGCGTCCTAACCTTCAAATAGATGGAAGGTGAACTTTTTCATGAGTCATGGATGAGGTTTAAAGTATTGTTGATGCAATGCCCAACTCATGAATTACCCGATCTAGTCCTACTAGAGTGCTTCTATAGGATTCTTAATCTCGAAAACAAAGGATTAATCGATCAACTTGTCCCGGGTGGTCTTGAGAGATACCCCTATGAGACCGCAGCTAAACTCCTTGACCTTGTGGCCAAAGCCAACAAGGATACTGAGAAGGACCAGCAATTGATTATTTTGCTGGGTTAGATGAATAACTTGACCCAAAAGGTTGAGGAACTGGAGGTGATGTCCAAAAATAAGAGTAAATGCATACCACCTACCGAGCAGGGAAGGTCTATGGACAATGAAAATAGACTTATCAAGGATACGTTATTAATCATTCCCCAAAAGCTAAATGAGCAAGATAGAGTGTTAGAAGATAATAGAGAAAATGTAGAAGTGCTAACTCAGATGAGCGGTTCTCACTCTAGATCTATCCAGCTAATTGAAACTCTCTTGGGTCATGTATTGCCTTAGCTCCATCCAAATGAAAAATTGGGATCACCTAGTTGCACTAGGTTCAACCTTAAAAAATGAGGTTTGAAGGTGGACTTGCGTCGTGCAACGACGTTAATTAAGGTCTATATGGGAGGCAACCTAAAACCATTTATTGCTTTATTTTGCTTTGATAAAATAATGGTGTGCTAATTATGTAGGAAGAAGTGTGGGAAGCATTTGGAAAGAAAGAGATTGGTGAGGGAAATGTCGGTTGGCGAGTCGCCGAAGTCTTAGGCGACTCGACTCTTACCATCGTTTGATCCAACCTAGCTTGGGTTTGGAGTCTGTAAAACTCGGCGGGCCTAAAGAAATAAGTGGCGAGTTGCCGATCAGCTCGGCGACCCCGATGTGTATCGCCGTTTGGATCCCCACATAAACTGGGAGATTTTGTAAAACTCGGTGAGGAAGGTGATTGCTCGGCGTGACGCCGAATGGTTCGGCGCTCACAACCAATGTCGCCGAGTGGGCAAGAACTGGACAGGTTTTCAAGACAAAGGTTTAGAAGTTTCAATTTCCTATGCTTTCCCTCATTTTTAAACTTTACAAACTCGCACCTAGTTTTATTCTCAATTTCGCTGCATTTCTATTGTGTTTCTGTTATTAAATTGTGCTTGGATCTGGATTGCGTTGCAGCCTAGTATCTCAGTAGCATCTTAACCAGCATCCAGGGTTGGTTTCTGAGCCCTACGTTTCTTTCCTCGAAAGTTGTACTCATATGAAATGGCATTACTTTGATGATGTGTGCTGGGCCTTTCTGGTAGGATTAAAATATTTGTTTGCCTGTTAGGTTTGCAAATTTTGCCCGTACTAAGTTAAATAATGAATTCCTGAAGGTTGCACTTTAAATTGGATGAAAAATCGTGGGTTGTGCATGATTGTCACTGGGTCTAAGACTAATTTGAGTTGTGCATACCTTAATTTTGTTTTCAGGGGTCACAGGGTTGAATTTGGGAAAGTTGGGTCGAAAGCAGGCACGTTGGGTCATTTGGCGAGCTGGGTCGAGCTCTCCGAACCACTCGGCACTTTTCCTACACTCCCCATCTCGCCTTTAATTTAATGCTAAATGTGATGTTGAATTCTGTAACTTCCGGCGAGAAACATGATGCCGCGGAACGCATTTGACGCCTCACCGAAGGGTTTCCTATTCGCCCTTTGTCTGCACCTTTGTATTCTCTATGCATTGCACTAGGCGAACCACCTAAGTAGTTGGGCGCTTCGCTAACTGCTTTGACAAAGTGATTCTGCAATTGAACTGCCTTGCTTTTGTCTGAATACTTTCTAACTTTTTCTCAAACTTTGCAGAAATGGCTAGACCAAAAGTAGCTGGAAGAGATATGCCACCTCGACAAACAAGAGCAAAAAATTTCAGGAAAAAATACAAAGGCAACAAATCCTCCCAAAATGGATAATGAGGGCAAGAACCCCAGTGCCAGCAAGAGAACAAATCCCCGAGACCCCTCTATTCCCTCATGGAGACGTGGATTCTTCATAGCTATCCACTCCTTTTTGGCGGCTCATGATTTGGGCAATCTTAGCAAGTCAGCTGCTATTGAATATTCTGAAGAAACTCCGGGGGCCATTATCAAATTCTAGGCTGACACATCGGGCACTGATGCCTGGGCAAATGGAGTGACCGACTAGCCAGGATCACCTCTTTACCTCCCTCTCCATTTTTCTTTATTTTACATTTTGGATTCTGTGTTATTTGCAATTGAGGATAAATGTTTTTATTTGTGGTGGGGTGAGGCCCACCTTTATATGCTATTGATGTTCGTGTTTTGTTTATATTTGAGCTTTGTGCTTAAATTGTGTTTACACTGCTTTCTGTGGATGTTTGAGCTTGTGGCTCCTTTTATTTTAAATTGCAAAAATGATTTTGACCCGTCCAAAATTTTTTGCCACCTCTCGTGTATTGAATGTGGCTGTTCTTTTGCAAAATTTAAGTCTCGGTTCCGATCAAAACCGATGACTTGAATAGTGCTCTCAATCAAACAAACTTGAATGCGCGGCTACGATGAGGCCAAATGAAGTTTCATAGACAATATGTGGACTCTTTTCATCTCGTTATGACTAGCCTAGTATCAATTTGAGTCTCTTGTGATGATTATTCCACAGTAGCAAAAATGTGGAGTCTTGTTTGACTGATAGTGTCAATGCCTAGTGTGATAAGCTTACCTGTGAACTATGCATGATGGATCCTAGAATTTTCCCCGTTGGTCCGGTCAACTAAGTGATGCTATATATCTCTTGATATGATCTTAGGCAACTTCTAAGAGTGTGAGCCAATTTGACATATACCTCTTTTGTGACCTACCTTGTTAGTGTGTGAACCGCTTTTGAACACCCCTTGAGCCTTACCTTCCTTTGGAAGAAACTTGATGAAAACTAGACCTTCCTTTATTCATTACCCATAATCCTTATGAAGTTGTGGTTTGTTGAATAGCCAACTTAGGCCAAAAGCCTAAGTTGGGGGTGTGGTGAAAAGAAAAGGCAAATCAAGAAATGCAAAAAAAGTCCCTCTTACCCATGGTTTTGAGAAAAATGGAACCCCTCCATATAAAAATAAAATAAAAAAATAAAAATAAAAGGAAGAAGAGAAAGTTGTGGAATAAAGTACAAAAGAAATGGGGTTTCCAAGCAATCCATGGAAAGTGAATAATAGGATGACTTATGAGCACTAAAGAGAATGATGAAGGAAAAGGAAAGGAAGTGTTGTGAGCACCACATTTCTTGAGGATGAAAGTCACTAAGCCTAAATGACCACACCTTTGCACTCAGTCCCATTATAAGCTTTGAAAAGACCTTTTTGATATTGAGTGACCTGAAACAAATGTTGATCGGAAAATACGGCAAAACCTATGAGTGAAAGCATGCATTGTATTCTTCCTCGTGAGAGTGAGTGTTGCATTTGATTTCGGAACTTTAAATGATTAAACCTTTGTGTGTGAATATGGAATCATTCCTTGTGTGAGGGAATTTGAACACTTTGGTTGAGATTGAACTTGCATTTGAAGCAAGTATTGTGAGCACACGATTCTTTGATATTGGTGAGTCACAACTTGAATCTTTGAGTGCACATTTGATCTTTGCATAAGTAATTTGAGTCTTGTTATGTGCATTCATGATTGAGTCTTGTGTAGCACTGTTCGAGACGTCTTTTTTTGAACGGCTGAACTTGAGTTTAATTGAGGACAAGCAAAAGTTTAAGTTGGGGGTGCTGATGAGTCCTCAAATTAGACTCATTTAGGGTTATTTTTTGATAGAATTAGTGTTCTCAAATGCATATTTTATCTCATTATCTGATGAAAACCCTTAAGTTTCAGGTATTTGGAGTTTGAAGGTAAGCATGGACACTACTTAGCAAAAAAAAGGAACAAAGGCAGCTGAAAGAACGAAGAAATGAAAATTTGAGAATAACCGAACCTATTCGGCGAGTCTGCAAATGGTCTCGCATTTTGTTCCAGTGTGCTGAGCCCTGAAGGAAAGGATCGAATCGGCGGTGAAAAGGAGCAGTCGACATATCGCCGAGCAGTTCCGTGAAGCTGTACTATGTCGCACAATGATCCAAACACGACGATGTTGAAGGATAGAGCAAGACGACGATGAAACCTACCAAAGGGAGGATCGCTGAGTTGATCAACGATCTCAACTAACAACACCGAGTGATCCGCTGCAACTTAGATTTTTCAAAACTATAAATACTCATTGAGAATTATTATTCTAGGATCGATTTTTAGATTTTAACAGTAATTTTTCAGACTTTGCTTCTATTTTTGAGTTCTAAGTTTGGAGAGGGTTTTGAAGAACTTGAAGATTCAATGGGTTTCAACTCCAAGATTTTGGATTTGGGTCTTGTGGATTCTTCAGTTTTGAGACTTGAATCTTCATACCCATTTGAATGCAAACTCATATTGGTATAAATTTCTATCTCTTTTACATGTCTAGCTAAAACCCCAATTCTTGGGGTGTGATTTTGTGAGTATGGGTTAGATTTTCTGTTGGGTCTTGCTTGTTGATGATTTATTTGTTGTTTAGATGTAATTTCGTTTAGTAATTGTGGTGGAACTTAATGAAATTGTAGTTGCAAATACGATTTCACCTTTGTGTTTTTGGCTTGCTCGAGAGAGAGGTCATAAAACTAAGACTACTAAATTGATGGCCGGTGGGAGTGGGTCGACATGAGGTTCATCTCGAGAGAGTGAACCCTAGTCTATCTCTCACACACTCAGCTCGAGAGAGTGAGTGAGCTAAGGCGGAGGCTGTTCTTCATGCGGCAAGTGGGTGTCCGAGAGGAACCCATTTGATTCGGGGTAAGTTACTCGAGATAGAATTTACCCCCACTATAGTCTAGCCTAGTCACAAATATTCAGCGGATTTAGTATCAAAAGCATGTACCCAATAGTCTAGTCTAACCCGTATTCCTATCCTATCCCAAGAACCCTGTCACGCCCAGAGCCTACACCTGGACGTGGCCGGCACTTGAAGACCATTGCTGGCCCTTAGCGAACCCTTGGCTTGGCTTCTTAACTCAGCGGAAACGTAACTCAACTGAATAACTCCATGCAATGCAAGGACATAAAACAACTTAACTGATAAAAATCTGGCCAAAAAGGCAACTCGAGTCTCAAAATAGAATATTTACATATATACATAGATGAGAGACTCAATACTAACTGACTGACTGTCTATGAAGCCTCTATAATACTGAGATGGATGTTGGGACAGACCCCGCAACATCCTAACAAAACTAAACTAGAAACACCAAATAACAGAGTCCTCCGAAATGCAAGGAGGCTCACCACTGACTCTGGAATGCTCAACTGGATCAACGGCGTGCCGGGTGGTGATCCTGGGTACCTGCGTCTGCATCGTCATAAGATGCAGGCCAACTGGCATCAGTACATTGAATGTACGAGTATGCAAGCTGGAAAGCTAAGCAACATAGGCTAGAAGGAAAACTAGAAGAAACTGAATAACTCACCTGGCTCAACTCATCTCAACTTTACTGACTCATTTCAATATAATACAATTTAAAACAAGTGCAATATAAAGAAAAGTTGTTTAAAACCTGCTATAAACTCTGTGTATACAAAGATACAATAATAATAAGCCTGAGATGTATATAGAAATACAAATGAACTGATGTATATAAAAATACAATACTTTCTGTGTATAAAAATACAATAACTGTTGTGGATGAAAATACAATATCTGTTGTGTATGAAAATACAATATCTGCTGTGTATGAAAATACAATATCTGCTGTGGGAGTTTCTCTAACCGACAACCATCACATAAGAGCTATAGTGATGATACAACGATCGACCTCACGCTGCCAGAGCATCCTATACCCGGCCAAAGGTATAAGACCTGAACTACCTAATGGATCCACTAGTCTATCTGGAAAAGGATTCATCTAAAAAGTATGATCCTTTTCTACCCATGGTGGCTAACATGGTTCTATGGGGGCTGTGGGTTCCTTGAACGCTCCCCAACTCGATGCTCGATACTACTTCCAAAAATGTACTGACTCTTATGTTTTTAAAGCATATTTCTTCCTTCTGATTTGAGATAATTACTCAAAAACTTAGCTCAAAGGCTATCTTGGAAATCTCAGTTTCCTCTTTTGCTTCATTTAGAAAGCGATAACTCTTTTTCTGAAAAACTAGCCCGAAGGCTCTTTGGAGATCTCAGTTCCAAAGCTTGTTTAAATGTGAAAACATTTATAAACTTCTTTGGGAATACATAGTCCCCATATACTTCTTTGAAGAAAAGAACTTCAAACCTTAGCTTTACTTTTAAAACAACCTGTTTCTTTAGTTTGAGAAAATTACTCAATGCTTAGCCCAAAGGCTCTTTTGGAATCGATGTTCCTTTTTCTTGCTCAAATGTAAAAACATTTATAAACTCTTAGGGATTACTTAGTTCCCTTATAACTTTTGAGAAATGAACTCAACTTTATACTCTTGACTTAACTTGAAACTCGATACTCTTTGCTTGACTTGAAACTCTATACTCTTTGCTTGACTGGAAACTTGAGCCTTAAAATGAATTTAAAACGTTCATTAAAGACTCTTGAAATACTTTAGAGACTTTCTTGACTTACTTCTTAACTTCTAAGCTTGGCTCTAACTTCACTTGACTTCTAACTTCACTTGACTTGGAAACTAACTCTCCTTGAATTGGAATCATGGATTCAAGGTGTTTGATCACATGTTATGGACGAGTTCTTGACGTTTAAACGTACCTTGGAGTGTTGGAAACAACTATGAAACATAGGTACAATACCTAGGAACATGTATGAAAAAGTGGGGAAGGAATGGGAAGACTTGGCGCTCTGAGAGGCGCGGAGCGCCAGACCTCAAAGGTCAGAAGGGTCTGGTTGGGGCTCTGGTAGGGGCGACGCCCCAAGGGCTGGACCTCAGAGTCCCTTTTTGGGCGCGTTGGCTGGCGCGACACCCCAGCCCTTTTCCCCGAAAACTTGACTTTTCTCCTTCATTTTTCCAACTCTAAACCTCCCTTACCTTCAATGGTTTCAATCCCAAACACTAAGGATCATAAAATCACTCAACATACTAGAGATTCAACTCAAAATACAACCAAATCAAGTCTCAAATCAACAAGAACTTCAACAACACAATCAACAACATCAACACCACCACCAACAACTTCAACAACACAACCAATCTTTTTCTCATAAATAAAACGAGCTCGGCGTGTGGGGGAAAGAACCAACCCAACACTTATGGACTCACATACCTAGTAGGGATCACCCCCGACGATATCCACGACGATCTCTACGAAGTTGCTTCTTCTTCTCCTTCTCCTCTTCTTTCTCTCTTCACTCACAACCCTAACTCTCACTCTTTAAAATGAGAAAAACTGATCAAAATCAGTCTAACACACTAATATATATCCAAAAGAAAAGGCTAGGGAAAAGACCAAAATGCCCTTAAAATTTTCGGACGGATTCCCTGCCAACTGCCTTACTTTCAAAGGGTATAACTCGCTCATACGAACTCGGAATCGAGCAAACTCGGTGGCGTTGGAAACACCATTCCACGAACTTCGCAACCATAACTTGAACTACACCTAACTCATCAGGAGCTATGAGTTACGACTACTCAAAGGTGGCCAAAAACTCACTTTTTCCCATACTGAGCTACATTTCATGATTTTTAAATTTTTTCCAAAAATGACTATTTCCAATTCCAAGCTTCTTCATAGTAATTTCAAATTGCCGGATGTTACAAACCCCATCCCTTTGATTTGTACTCTTGGCATTTTTGCTTGCTTTTACTTACTTGTGAAAAAACCCCATCGTTAATTGACACTTTTGTGTCATCCCTTAAATTTAGTATGTTTGTATTCCACAATGTTTTCAGCTATGACTAATTAGAACATAATTTTATTTTTCTACTAATTCTCAAAACCACTCCCTGTGGGAACGATCCCAACCCTTGGTTGGGTTACTATACTATTGTATGATCATAGACACTTGCATTGGAAGTTGTGTCTTGATTACGCAAACATCACTTTTACATTTGGGTCTCCATTATACATCATGATCTATGACCTACATATTGCGTCTTGACTATCAAAGTGTGTGCATACTGATGCCAAATATTTGGGCCAAAAAAATATCTTTCAAGAAATTTCGGAGCCATTCAACTTATTCACCAGCTTCATCTAGAGCGATAAACTCAGATTCTATTATAGAGTGAGCGATACACATTTATTTGGAAGATTTCCTAAAGACTTCTACTCCACTAAGCGTAAATACATATCCACGCGTGGATTTTTCTTCATTTTACTGGTGATCCAATTTGCATCACTATATCCTTTCAATACTGTTGGATATTTGTTATAATGCAACACATAATTTTGATTATGTTTTCAATACCCTAAAATCTTTTCATTTTCATCCAATGAGTTTTATTAGGATTACTAATGAACCGACTCCGTTTACTAATAATACATGCTATATCTGATCGCGTATACTTCATGATATATATCACACTTCCCAATACTCTAGCATAATTCAATTTTGAGTCACTTTCACCTTCATTCCTTTAAAGTGCAAAGCTCGCATTTATTGGAATCTTGGAAGTACTAAACTCCAAATACTTTAACTTGTCAAGTACATTCTCAATGAAATGAGACTATGACAATGCTAAACATTGTGGAGTTTTAAGAATTCTTATACCTAAGATTACACCAGCAACTCCAAGATCTTTCAAAATTTCTTTCTAGCATATGATTAGAAGTATTTATGTCATAAGTGTCTCTTCTGATGATCAACATGCCATCAATGTACAAACAAACAATGACCTTGTGATTTGGAGTATCTTTATTATAAACACGTTTATCACTTCCATCATTCTTAAATCCATTTGACAACATGGTTTGGTCAAATTTCACATATCATTGTTTGGGTGCGTGTTTTAGTCCATAAAGTGACTTAACAAGTTTGCACCCACGAACCATAAAACCCTCGGGTTGTTCCATGTAAATTTCTTTCTCCAATTCTCCATTTAAGTAGTTGTTTTCACATCCATTTAATGAATTTGAAGGTCATATATTGCAGCAAGGGAGATCAATCAGCCTCCAAGTGTGTTTACTCAAGATTAAATCAATCTCACAATTGACAACCTCTTTCCCAAAGATGTAGTTCGCAGAAGACATAGCTTCATTAAATATATGGGACTTCTTTTCAAAAAGAAATGTTACAAAATGAAATTTGAAGAAAGTAGATGTCCTTTGACATTTACTATGCCTCTAAATTTATTTATCAAGTACAATCTCCTTTGGTTCTTTCCAAGGTCTTTTTAGACCCTTCACTAGACTACTCAAGTCAATTTTACGGTTCACATTCTTAGGTCCGATTTTGATCCTTTTGGCATAGGAACTTGGAATTTGGCTAGACACCCCAACACTTTGAAATATTTCAAGTTGGACTTCCTTCTTTTTCATTTCTCATATGGAATAGATTGTGTCCTGAACAAAAAAAAAACTTTTTATTGCTTTCTTTCTGTACAAACAAAACTTTTTGCTCTTCCATTTTGTTGTATGGAAGCTTTTCCACACAAGTTTCGTGGTAAAATTGAACTTATAAGTAATGCATCCATCATTTCCTTCAAAGTTCATTTTTTTAATCCTGCAATTCCATTAGATTGAGGTGATTATGATAGTAGTTTGATGGATAATTCCACTACCCAAACATATTTCGACAAAAGGAGATTGATACTCTTCATCCCTATAACTTCTTATCTTTTTCCCAACTAATTTTCAACTTTAATTTTGTATTGCCTAGACATCTCTATTGCTTCATCCTTACCATTCAACAAATAGACATAATCGTATCTAATGCAATTGTCAAGAAAAGTTATGAGATACCTTTTTACCACCACGAGATGGTGTTGATTTCATATCACAAATGTCCGTATAAGTCAACTCTAAGGATTTAGAATTCCTTGCAACATATTTATAAGAATGCTTAACATACTTAGATTCAACACATATTTGACATTTTTATTTATTGCACTCAAAGTTAGACAAAACTTTTAAGTTGATCAGTTTTCATTACAATGTTTTGTAATTGACATGTCCTAACCGTTCATGTCACAAACAGTTTGACTCAAGCAAGTAAGAACAAATAAAAATGTTGAGTTTGAAAAGCCCTCTGTAAGGTAGTTTTTTTCTCACAAATATTTTGTTCTACTTAGTACAGTTTTGTTTGATACAAACATTGTTCAGAGTCAGCACACTGTCAAATTTTCTTTCCTTTTTACAAGAACCTTTCCATAAATTTCAATTTTGTAGTTATAGAATTACCCATAAACATAGTTTCGTGGGTCCAATAAGGGCAATATGACCGAAATGTTTCTTTTACAACACATACATGACAAATGACTTTCCACAAATATTCATGTGTATATACATAGTTGTATTTTAATAGACAAATATTTTCATGAAAAAAAAACCCAACATTTTAAGTGACACTCTTCCATAAAAGAAAATAACTATTTTGTTTATCAAAGAGTTTTGTGGGGTCAAACATAATACAAGAATGTCACTAAATCTAATTTTATCTTTATCAATATATTTTTGAAGTATTTGAAAATAAATTTTGCACATATTTTTTCTCCATACTATCAAATTGCCATTGAAATCATGAAACCTCTTTTGGAAATATTATTCTACAAAATTATTATAGCACTTCAATTCTCTTCGACAATCTTTACACAATATCAAAGTTCATTCCATAGAGCCACCTAACGTAAACACAAAATCATTGACTTTAAGTCACTAGTCCTTTTTGTTATCTTGCTATCACAATTAGATATACCACTTAGTATTTAGAATACTAATAGTGAAGACAAAATTTTTGTACAATTTGTTTCTATTTAATAATGAAATTTTATATTCTTCAAATAGTCAATCGAATAAACTTTGAATGTGGATGAAGTTTTTATGTCTTCAAATCAGTTTCAAATTCAAACGGACTAGAAAACCAAAAGTACAACATTGACTTATTAGGTAAAGTTTTCATATTCTTCAAACCAATTGCAAAGTCTATTTTATACAGAGTAGAAAACTACAAAAGTTTTTAGTCTCCAAAAATTAGACACAATCAAATTTTATACGGAATATAAAACTACAAAAGGTTTCTTTTTTATTCGCCAAACAGAATAAAATATATTCTTAGATTATCACATAGATATGCTTTTGTTTTCAAATATCCTTCCAACTAAAACATTTGGACGTAGTATCTTATCTAACCAAAATATGCATATCTCATTCGGCAAACTTAAGAATTTTAAAGACAACACTATTTGCTAAGAAACTTAATTCAAAAAACATAAAGTTTGCAGATCTTTTCCAAAGACATATGATATTCATCATGTAAACTTTTAGAAGATATTTTTCTCCTTATATAAATAATAAAAAGGTTACCTGGTGTAATCTTTAACCAGAATATCACCAATTCTTCTGGTACATTATCACTTTGACTTTGCTAAACAGCACACCAAATTCTAGAAAAGTAGTGCAGTAATCTTGTACTTCCATGATCAGTTTCCCTCAATTAATAGAATACAAAATATACCAGCAATATATTAATTTCCTTAAGATGCTTAGTATAAAAACTTTGAAGAACTTGGTAAGAAAAAACAAAGTTTAAAGAGTATTTTTCACACTAGAAAATTAAATCAGTAGTGAAAATAGAATCAGAAAAAGATTAGATATAATACATGAAATATTTTTATCAAAGAAGAAATCGCGCCCTCTGAATGCAAAGTATTTCCTTAAGAAATTATTCTCCTCAAGTACCCGAGGTTAACTGAAAATATCCTCTCATAACTATCTTACTCACCGGTGCATCGATACCTTTACCCATAGTGTAAGCGAATCACTCAACGGTAGTAGAGTACACTTAGAGTGCTAAATTTTGTAGTAGAAGAAGTCCAGGAAATTGGTTGTTATAAAATAAGAGGAAATCTCTCTATTTCTAGACAACAAAGGGTAGTATGAATAAATGTTTATTATTCCTTATCGGAAAGGTCACAACCCTTAAAAAGTGACAACCCTTCTGAAAGGTCACAACCTTTCATAAAAGTCACAACTCTTCATAAAAGTCTCAACTTTTCACTTTCAATTCAAACCTTTTAAAACTCAACAAACATATTGTTAAGAGGTAGGTGGACTTTGTAGAGACAAAGAACACTGTACATTACTTTATATGTTTTTCTATAATTGAGTCATTTTTATTATTTGTATTTGTTTAGCTACACATTGATTGTAATTAATTAATTAAAGGTCTCCTGACGATGCCATCATATTTTGTTGTTCTTGAGGAGATTGTGAGATTAAATTTTAGTTGAGCTACATCACTTCAAAGCATTAAGATATTAATGATTGAAATTTAATTGTGAAGGTTAAAATAACAAAACTTTGACGCAATCTAAGTGAATAAATTAATTGGTTAGTTAATAAGTTTCATTCAAGAGAAAACATTAAAAAATTACTATATTTGCCGTAAGAAATGATTCATTTTTTAAAAGATTATTGATTTACCATTTTTGTTCCTACTCATCAAATTAGATAAAATAAAATTCAAAATTTACCCTCCGAGGTCCTGGCTCCTACTCATCAAATTAAACATGTGGGAAAATATCACTAAAATTAAAATTCAAAATTTACCTTCTTGACTCTTTCTCATCAAATTAAATAAAATAAAATCCCAAATTTACTCTCCTATAGGCATACTCATCAAATTAAATTCTTAAGAAAATAAAAGAACTAAAAGTCAAAATTTACCTTCTTGGCTCTTACTCATCAAAGTAAATGAAATTATATTTCAATCTTACTTTCTTAGCTCCTACTCATTAAATTAAATGCTTAAGAAACTATCACAAGAACTAAAATTTGAAATTTTTCCTTATGAATCCTACTCATCAAATTAAATCAAATAAAGCTTAAAATTTATCCTCGTGACTCCTACTCATCAAATTAAATCAAGTAAAATGTTGTAAAAAATTAAGAGAAATTACTAATCCTCCTGGATCCTACTCATAAAGACATAATGTATTACCATAATCTTGACAATTTTCATATATATACAAATTTCTTCAGTCTCCCTTTGCTTCCAATCCTCTTTCATTTGCATTCTCAAACAACCCAAGTTATCAGCTTCACTGTAAGTTTCTTCATAAACTCTTTGTATTTTTTTTTGTATAGAAATCAAAGTCAAGTTCTTTTTTGTTTTCATCAATTGAAGAGTGATCGTTTATCTTTTTGTTTTGTTTGTGGGGTTCTTTAATCTTATGGTTTGAAGTTTGATTTTTGTATAATTATTTTATCTTGATGATGAATGATTGATGTTTTTTCATTCTAGACTAGTGATGGACTGCAACAAAGAAGAGGCCACCAAGGCTAGAGGCATTGCTGAAGAGATAATGGAGAAGGTTGATGCTCCTGAAGGATCTTTTGAATTAGACCCTGCCTCCTTACCTACTTACCAATTAGGCATTTCTGATTCATCCATAGACCAAAGAGTGACAACTAATTTCATGGACTCTGTGAATTCTGTTGAAAACTGGGTTGCATCAGTACCTAATAGGGTTGCTGAACCTGAGTTTTACAAATTTGTTGATGAGAGGTCACGGGAGAAGTTTCAAATTGGTCAATGTTGGGCGATATACAGTGATGAAGATGCCTTGCCACGATATTATGGGCAGATAAAGAAGATATATCTTCTCCCTGATTTTGTGTTGCATGTGGCATGGGTTTATGCGTGACCACTCCCTAAAAGTACAATACGGTGGCTTGATAAAACAATGCCAATTGGTTGTGGACTGTTTAAGTTTTGAAATAGTAAGCGGAACAAATACACTAGTAGCTGCAGAACCTTTGAAGAAGGATGTATACAAGATCTTCCCCAGAACATGTGAAGTTTGGGCAGTATATAAAAACTAGAGTGCTCAGCTGATGAAAGGTAATAATCTAGAAGATTTCGAATACAAGATTGTTGAAATAGTGGATGTTTCCGATAATTATGTAGATGTGAAGTTCTTAGCGTTGGTAAAAGGTTTCAAGTCTGTCTACATGGCTCGAGTGGAAAAAGAAGAGGCTGACAAAGTAGTGAAAATATGTGTATCGGAGCATCTCATGCTCTCTCATCAAATTCCTTCTTTTCGCCTGACATAAGAAAGAGGTGATAGCTTGCGAGGTTTTTGGGTGCTTGATCCAGCAGGAAGGCCTCTGTATTTACTGTGTACTGATTGAAGCATCAAACCTTTCTTTTATTTATCATATACAAAAATGAGTTTTTATCGATTTCTAAAACTCAATTATGTCTCAAAAGAAATTCAGATTTCATATATATTATTCAGAATGTTTTTTAAGGAGAGTTTAAAAAGTTTAGATTTTTAATACAATCTATATTTGCTTATACTCCTCGTATTAATTATTGTGAGTTGGTAATGCAATCATTACAAAGTAATATGTCACATCCTCCCGAAGAAATAAAGTGGGGTCTATCCTACATCTTCCAAGAAATCCCTTGGCAATGTGAAGTGCACATGACATAGTTTCTATCCGACTCTATCACTCTTAGGGAGGAAATAACTCACTTTGTGACGAGTCTCTTTAACAGTACTCTTATCAATGAAGTTGTATGTGATTACAAAATCTACGAGTATGGCCAGATGCCTTTTCTTCACGGTTCGTTTGACCAAAATAGTGTTTACCCCCGTATGGTTGCCTGAGAGTGCACTTAGACACCCAAATTCTTGCATCTCTTGTTCTATCTCACCTTCAATTATTATATTGTGAGCGATATCCTCAACCTCTGCATTAGCTTCTTCTACTACCTGATTAGGTTAAAGTTCTCCTATTAGACAATTTAGTTGTTTCCTTTTGCATTGATGGCCAGGTCTATACTTATCACCACATCTAAAACACAAGTGATTGTTCTTCATGTATTCATAAACCTCAGGGCTCAACTTGTAAGTAGTAGGCCTAGTTGCCGTCATACTAGTGCCCTTCACAACATCTGCATTTCCAATAGGGTTGAAGGTGTTTTTGTTCTTCTTAAGGGCAGCCTCAATAGCCTTTTCTTGCATTCTTGCTTACTCAATGTCAAACCTAAAAGAGGTGATCTTAAACATCTTCACAACAAACCTTATCTCTTCTTTTAAGACCCCAATAAAACTCAACAAGAGTTGGATTTTGTTAATCTACATGGCCTAGATTGTTTTTCCTTTTTATCAGACTTTACTTAAGTGAACCAAGTTGCCTAACATGTTTCAAAGACGAAGTAAAGACTGTAAAGTAAGAACACAATATTTTACGTGGAAACACCCGGCTCAAAAGGTGTAAAAACCACGACCTGTTCCTCAACAAGATTTACCCCAACATCACTAAATAACTATGAGCCTCAACTAACAAAGACATTACAAGAGTTTATGTAACCTAAAGATTAACTACCTAATCTCAATTCTAGCACATACCTCCAAGGTGTGTGTTCCTAGTGTCTTCGAGTTGCCCTCAACTTGAAGACTCAAATCCTATAATCAGTTTATAAGTCACTGATCTAACAATATAAAAATAAAAAATACTAAGAAAACTTTCTAGATATGTTCTTCTATATTCTCTGTTTAGCAACACTTCAGAAATCAATCTCTTGTTTGTTTTTCCTTTGTAAGTGCATGACTAGAATGGATGCTTCTCCTTCTTTTTATGCTTTTTCTTTCTGAAGTCTTCTACTCCTTCACCGACTCTTCTTTCGTTCCATAATTCTGTTTCATTTAGAGTTCTTCTTGTAATGAAACTCATTTACGAAATAGAAGTCCTTCTTGTAACAGTTTCTCATGAGATGACTTTGCCATCGTGTTCCATGAATTTCTTCATTTATCAAAACAATGCTCATCCCAACAAATTCCCCCTTTTTGATGATGACAAACTTATGTCAACTTTCTCCTTTCTTCTTAATTTGCTATTTTGACCTGACTTAAGCATGGAACATTTGGGCAAAACAGATTAGCTATGGGTTATAAATACTGCACTCCCTTTACTTTTCCCCCTTTTGGCATCATCGAAAATGATTTCAAGTTAAATTAAGGAGTATATAAGGAGAATGATATAAAATCTAATCTGCACCAAAAAAATGGTCATCAACATAGTCACGAAGAGCTGAATTAGAGTACACAACAACTTAGGACACATAGAGTATTAACTAAAAATCATTAAATGTCTTAAAGAAAGAGCACACAATACGAAAAATCCACAAAATAACAGAGTCTATCAGCGAATTTGGATGGAAGGAAAAGATCAAGAGGCTGAAGTGGGTTTTGGATCATGGAGCAGCTGGGTCGGGTGTTGCACAATAGCGATATTAGCAGCCCTCTCTTGAGAAAGTTCATTTTGCAGCTCCACTATACGTGCTTCCAGAGACGCTTTCTCCATTTGATGTGCATTCTCCATAGCAAGGAGTTGATCCTCCTTGGCAGCAAGCTGATTCTTCAATCGCTAAAGAGGGTTATCAGGATTCCTCATAGAAACAGGAAGAGCCATATTATCCACTCTACCTACCACATCCTTAACTGTTTGAGCATACCACACCTGAACTGGCACGTCAAATGCTTCAAAAATGGGAGCCATTCAGAATCCATATGAAAGGGCATGCCCATTTTCATCTTGGTGAAGGACCCTGTGCATATGTTTGATAATCACGGTGGGTAGGTGAATAAGCACCTCAGTGTCCAGGAGTTCCATAAGGTTCAAATCATGAAAATTAGCCTTCGTACGACGTTGTTTCCTTTGAAGAATGATTTTGTGAACTACATCAAAGTACAACTGATGCAGTGGAGACATCTCATTCTTATCAACACCACGATGATGAGTCAAATTAGTCTTGGAGGAGAATTTTCTAGAAATGCTTAGGGCCGATGTGTGGTTAGGCAAATGAGGCTACTCAAGTTTCATATAATGACCCCACCCTTCAGAAGGGATCCCCAAAATTTGAGCAACATCAGCAGGAACCAAGTGAATATGAGTGTTCCTTACAGTAGTGGTAAAAGAGAGCTCATCACTTTTCCCATTTATGTAGAACTCAGTTACCTCCTTTTTTGCCAATTTGTATTGAGTATCACCATGAAGAAAAAGTGTAGACCACCCTTGGACCTCTAAGTTAGTTAATAGAACAACCATTTGAGGTCCTCCAAAAGAAGTGACTACCCTTCCTCTAAGAACAGATTTCTTACAGAAGTGAATGATTCGATCAAGTTGAGATGGAGAGACGAAGGGATTGGTCTGAGACAAATATTCAGCATCAGAATCAGACAGGGAACTATCAGAGGGAACAGGGGAAGCAACATGGTGCTTTTTAGATTTAGAGGTGGAATATTTAGTGGATTTGAATTTGGATGTAGGTTTAAGAGATGTCTTAGGCTTGGCATTTGTGGAGGTCTTTGGTTTAGAACTGGAAGGTTTTGAAGCAATGTGTTTCCCACGCCGTACCTTACTTATGACTTAATCATCATCAGAAATAACAATATCAAGGACTAAGGGAGAGGGACAAGTAAAAGTACGAGTCCTTTTTTTGCTGCTAGGGCAGAAATCAAATCAGCTTCAGCCTGACGTTTTTTCGTCTAGTTTGGGGAACCCTAATAGAGGAATTTGAGGGAGTATCTTTAGGTGCAGAGGATTCAGACCTAGGGTTTGACATAGATTTCTAGTGCAAAGATCTAGGATAATTCCTACCCCTAGTAGGAGCGATGTTAGCCAGAGGAATTTCATCAGTAGTATCAATGCATAAGGGTACAAGAGGAGCCTTATGCTCCATGGATTCGAATTCAGTAGAATTCGAAAGAAAAGGATTGTGACTTACAGAGCTCCACTTTTTGAAACCATCAAGAACGACCCTAAATGTTACATGTTCTCGTGCTTCCCATTCACTCGGTGCATCTACAATGATGGCTAGAGGTAGTTCTTGAGAATGACCTTCTTCAACTGATGAGCGAGACCAAAATCCATTGAGTGAAACAATGAGAGCAATTCCTTCCTCAGTGACCAAGATGATATTTGGGGGAGATGCTACACTGACTATCACTGAAGAGGTATTTCCACAGCTTTTAAGGGATTTAGAAGATGGCGCCATTGTTGATGGTTTAAACATTGGAAGAAAGAAACGACTGTGAAGAAAAAAATGAGGTTTAGTGAGAGAGAGAGAGCTATGGGAGATGAAAGGATGGATTAAACCTCTTGATTTGATGGTGACAACTTTTTGAACAAAAAAGAGGGAAAAGAAGTGTTTTGGTGGTTGTGAGAGATTGGGCATTAAAAAAATAGACCACATTAAATACGTGTATCAACATATGACTATTTAATTTAAAACATTTTATACCTGAGTTGTGCTCCACGATTCGCCAAATTGACTCATACCTTTTTTATCTGCTCAGAATAACAAAATCCATGAGAATTAGTGAGAGCTAATGAGGACAAAAATTATGTACAAGTTAATGTATTTGATAGACTAGATAAGTTTTCATTTCATATACTTAAAATACTCATGAATTTGGATAGATACAGTTTTCTAACCAATCATTGAGGGAGGGAATTTATGCAATCTTAATCATCCCCAAGTCTAGCCTATTTTTCTCCAAATGTTCTCTACTCAATGCTTTGGTAAAATTATCAGCTATTTGTTCCTCAGTGGAGTAAAACATTATTGATATGTGCCCTTTCTCTACATTGTCTCTCCAAAAATGGTGTCCTATATCAATATGTTTTGTACATTTATGTTGCACATGATATTTTTCTATATTGATAGCACTAGATTATCACAAAAGATAGGAACCCTACTAACATTCATACCAAAATCCACCAATTGTTTTTTAATCCATAGCAATTGTGCATAACAAGATCCAGTTGCCACGTATTCAGCCTCAGCAGTTGATAAAGCAACAGAGTTTTGTTTCTTGGAGGACCGGGATATCAAACATGTTCCAAGGAAGTGAGCCATACCTGCGGTGTTCTTCCTGTCATCCAAGTATCCAACATAATCAACATCCGCATAACCAACAAGGTTGAAATTGCTTCCTTTTGAGTACCTAAGTCCCAAATCCGTGGTTCCTTTGAGGTACCTGCAAATTCTTTTAACAGATTTAAGTTGAGATTCTTTGGGGTTTGCTTGAAACCTGGCACAAAGTCGAACACTAAACATGATATCAGGTCGACTTGCAGTGATATACAAGAGAGACCCAATCATTACCCTGTAAACCTTTTGATCGACAGAAGCACATGTTTCATCCATATCTAGCTTAGTGGCAGTAGCAATAGGAGTATCAATTTCCTTTGCTTCATTCATATTGAATCTTTTGAGCAGTTCCTTCACATACATTTGTTGATGAATCAAGGTACATATGGGTGTTTGCTTGATTTGTAATCCAAGAAAAAAGCTTAGCTGATCACCCATCATACTCATTTCAAATTCTCCACTCATAAGTTCAACAAACTCTTGAGTCATTAGACTATTTGTAGATCCAAAGATTATGTCATCCACATATACCTACACTATCAACAAGTCCTTTCCATTTGTTTTTAGAAAAATAGTATTGTCAATTTTACCTCTTGAGTGTCCATGGTCTAATAGAAACCTGGATAGCCTCTCATACCATGCTCTTGGAGCTTGCTTCAACACATATATAGCTTTGTCTAGTTTATAGACATGGTCAGGAAACTCATGATTTTCGAAACCATGTGGTTGTTTTACATATACTTCTTCATTCAAGTATCCATTCAAGAATGCAATCCTCACATCCATTTGATAGAGAGTGAACTCTTTAAAAACAACAAATGCAATAAGTAATCAAATAGCTTCAAGTCTTGCCACGGGAGTAAAAGTCTTATCATAGTCGATTACTTCTTCCTAATTATACCCCTGAACCACAACCCTGGCCTTGTTTCTTGTGACTGTTCCATTCTCATCCAGCTTGTTCCTATACACCCATTTTGTTCCAATTATTGTTCTCCCTTCAGGTGGTGGAACAAGATGCCATACCTTACTTCTTTCAAATTGGTTAAGCTCTTCTTGAATTGATTGAATCCAATCCTCATCAAGAAAAGCTTCCTTCACCTTTTTGGGTTCAACCATAGACACGAATGCTTGAAATGCACATAGGTTCTTCAAGAATGACCTGGTAGTGATTCCAGAGGTTAGGTCTGTAAGAACATTATCAATGGGATGCGATCCTTGATACTGGTAGCTTTTTATAGTCAACCCTTGAGAGGTTTAAGTATTATCTACAACAGTTCTTTCTTCAAAGTGATCAGTATCTTGGCTTATTGTTCCCCCTGACTGTATGCTTTCTGATTGTTCAACAGAAGGGGCATGTTGCTCCACTTGTTCCTGATTATGCTCCTCAATTTCAATTTCACCCTGCATGTTAGTCTCAAACAGAAAGCAATTTTCATCAAAGACAACATGCACACTTTCTTCAACATATTTTGTTCTTTTATTCAAGACCTTACATGCTTTACTATGTGGTGAATATCCTAAGAAGATTCCCTCATCACTCCTTGCATCAAATTTCCCAAGGTTATTTTTACCATTATTATGAACATAGCATCTGTAGCCAAAAGTCCTAAAGTGAGAGATATTCGGTTTTCTACCTTTGAGTAATTCATAGGGAGTCTTCTCTAAGATGGGACGTGTCATGCATCTATTTATAATATAGCAAGCAGTACTGATGACTTCAGCCTAGAGATTTTTTTCAAGATTATTGGCAATCATTATTGTTCTGGTTATGTCTTCTAAAGTCTTGTTTTTCTTTCAACTACTCCGTTTTTTGAGGGGTTCTAGGAGCAGAGAAATTTTGATCTATACCATGTGATGAACAAAATTCTAAGATTTTTGTATTTTAAAATTATGTTCCATAATCAGATCTTATGGAAACCAAGGATAGTCCTATAGTTTTCTCCATTTCCTTTATAAAAATAGAGAAACTCTCAAAGGGCTCTTCTTTAGAAGCTAGGAATATTGTCCAAGTAATTCTAGAAAAATCATCTATAATGACAAAGACATACCTTTTTCCTCCTCTACTTCATACACTCATAGGTCCATATGAATCAGTTCAAGGCATTTTGTTGTACTTAACAGATTCTTCGGCTTGAATGATGATCTCACTTACTTCCCCCTTACACATGCACCACAGACTTTGACATTTTTGAATTTGGTTTTAGGTAAGCCTATAACCATCTCCTTTTCTAACAGTTTGTTAATTTGTTTCATGCTTGCATATCCAAGTCTTTTGTGCCATAGTAAGGGATCATTAGCAATTGCACTGAGGCACTTCAGACTAGTGCTAGGCATTCCCACGATGTCAGCTTTGTATAATTTTCAGTGTCTTTTGGCGGTTAAGATAACCTCCTTTGTATCTAGCTTTTCAACCCTGCAACCTTCAAAAGTAAAAGTTACTTTATTACCTTTGTCACACAGTTGAGAGATGCTGAGAAGATTATGCTTTAGCCCTTTCACATGGTATACTTCCTCCACTGCTTTGGATTCCGTCTTTCCAATCTTCCCAACTCCTACAATAGTACCTTTCTTTCCATCTCCAAATGACACATTTCCCCCTTTGAATGTAGTGAGTGAAAGGAGTTTATATTTGTCTCTAGCCATATGCCTCGAAAAGCACTATCCATGTACTAGTGCTTGCTTCCTTTCACTTTTACCTGCAAGCATTTAAAGGTTAGTTTTAGGAATCCAAACAAGCTTGGGTCCTTTCTGATGATTAAAGGGGTGAATAAGATTTCTTTTTGCCTATTTTGGCAGCCAATTTTTGTTGTAATTTCCTGATTGGTTTTAACACAAGTCTTAGTTACTATTTCAACATTTTATTTCTATGATTTCTAACGACAGGACATTCAGTGGTTGGGTGTCCAAGTTTGCCACAAATATAGCACATATCAGTTGTAACATCCTTATCATTATAGAAACCAATGCCTGCTCTCTCATTGTGATTTCTCTCACTCAATTGATTGAAAATTCTGGATGAGTGAGTCCATCTATTTTCCCTTTCAAGTTTTACATTTGTCTGTGAGATTTCTTCATTTAATTTCCTCACCTTTTCTTTTTCAAAAAAATAATCATTTTTGCATTTATTCAACTCTTTTTCCAGGTTTTCTTCACTTTCACTCATGTTTACATTTCCTTTTCCAGTAACTGTCATCTTTAAGATTTCAGATTTTATATCTCGGTTAGATGACTCAAGTTTTTCTACCTGTTTCTTTAGACCACCGATTTGTTTATCGGTTGAAGTTTTGTCATCTTTGAGTTCCAGGTATTCAAATTTTTGGTCTGCAAATACTTTAAACATCTGATCTCTCTCACATGTTAATTCTTGGAAATCATCAATTAACCCACTAATTATTCCGATTAATTTATCTTTTGAAAATAGATGCAGTTTTTCTTTAAGATCAATAATACAAACCTCAGAGTTTTCATCATCCTCGATGTCTGAATCTCCTACAGCTTTGAATGTTGTTTCATCTATTTCTTCATAATCAGGATCTTCGTTTCCTGAACCCCAAGCAGCTACCATTGCACATTTCTCCTTTTTATTTGAATTCCATTCCTTTTCTATTCTTTATTTCCTCCATTCAAGTTCCCATTGTGGTCAATCCTTAATATGATGATCAATTTTTCCACACTTGTAGCAGCCACCTTGAGATTTATCATTTACCCACTTTTTGTGATTGGTTTCCTTTTTTTCATTTCCTTTTCCTTTCCTGAGATACTTCTTAAAGCCTTTTGCCAAGTATGCTATTTGATCTTCATCATACTCAGAATCTTCTCCATCATACACTTTCAGGAAGAGTGTTTTGTCAATAAGCATCTCCTCCTTCTTTAAATCATCATCTCATAAGTTTTGAGATGTACGACAAGTTCATCAAGTGTCATTATGGAGATGTCTTTAGCTTTTCTTATGGCAGTTACCTTTACATCCCATTTGTATTTTGGAAGGACCCTAAGCACATTGTCAACCTGTTCTTCAGTAGTGAGAGCTTTTCCTAGTGATGAAAACTCATTGATCAATTTAGTGAGTCTAGTAATCATTTCCAACAGAGGCTCACCTTCCTTCATTTTGAAGGTTTCATATTTAGTGAACAACATAGCCACTCTAAATTTCCTTAACTAACTAGTTCCGTCATGAGCATTAACAAGTGCATCCCAGATTTGTTTGACAGTAGTTGATACACTCAAATTACACCTCCCTAAAGAAGCATAAGCGATCGTTATCAAGTTAAGAACCCAACTTGTAGGTTGGGGTCGATCCCACGAGGAAAATGGTTTAGACTTTACTTTAACCAACAATTATATTCAATTAGTCAAATTACTTCCAGAAATAAGTAATTAAAAGGGGGGGGGGGTTGTGAAACAAATTGTAAGAATTCAATAAATAATCAGTAATCAAAAGTCAGGTTTGGTTGTTATCAAGGTGAGTGAAATAACTAGGGTATACGTGTTCCCCACAAGCTCATAACGCAGTAATCCTAGTAATAGCAATCCTTTCCTAATGCACTACATGCAAAGTGATGAGTTAGGTATCTTTAAATTCTTGGTCTGACATCTAGAGAATTTCACCCCGCACCTTGGTCCGGCTACGTTTGTGTAATTTACTAACCCTTACCTTTACCTCATATTAGACATCATAATCGATGTTTGGCTTAGTTTTTACTTCGCACCAATCGACACTATCCTATTAGATAATATCATACTAAATCTATGTTGATAGTTCTTTTCTTATTGACTACCTCCTTGGTCCGGCAAGTATCAACAAGGCAAGTTCTAACGTTTGCAATCGCTAAAAAGATCTCTAAACGAAAGAAGTATCAATGCATGCACAACAGTATTCAAGAATTGCTTATTTACTATTCATACTTTGTTAATTGCTCATGGTTCCCACAACCCTAGTTGTGCGTTTAGTTACCCATAATCATATGAACACAATTCATTATTTTAGATGAAAGAATTATAAACTTACGTAAAAAAAAAGTAATAAACCCAGAAATTCAACATGAATTGCAACTCAAAAATCTTCAAAACGATCTTAGGAAATTAATAATTGCTAAGGTTGCAAGTTAATCTCCCAAGTCAAGAACTAGAATAGAATAATAATGTCTAACCCCCAAAAACGAGGTTTATGTGCCCTATTTATAGAAAACAAGTCCTAAATTAAAAGGGAAACAAATTAAGGAAAGTTTGTTAAAGGCACGCGTCTTCATTCCACGAGACTAACTCACGGACCGTCAATGGATCTATGGTCCATGAGTCCCTTCCGTCAGCCAGGACTTAGAAAATATTTTAACTTCCAAAAATCAACTTCTCTGAACCAAACAACGGAACTGCAGTACGGACCGTAGATCGATCTACAGTCCGTCAATCCCTTTCCGTAGCTCCACACTTAGAATCTTAAAAAATCAGGTACTGGAACCCTCGCAGTATCAATCTACGGATCAACAGTACGGTCTGTAGACTAATCTACGGACCGTCAATGGTCACCGTGGTTCCACACTAGGTCAGATTTCCCTGATTTGCCTTCCATGCCTTGTCTTCTGATCTATGACCACCATCTACGAGCGTCGATAGACCTACGGTCCGTAGGCCACCTCTGTAGATGCCCTTTTCTGCATTTCTTTCAGCTGTCTCTTTATTTCCGCGCCTGAACATCTTTCCTGCCAAATATGATAAAAACACATAAAAACCCATACAAAAAGGCCCTAGACAGACACAACTTGTAAGTGAAATGTATTAGAAATACCGTAAACTCACGGTATATCAACACCCTCAACTAAAATTCATTGTTTGTCCTCAAGCGATGCATTAAGACTCTAAACGACACTTGTATAGAAGCAAGCATTTCAAGCATAAGCAATCATATGGCTCTCTATCCCATTCACTTTTCGGGTGCAATATTTGTTCTCTTAGACTCGACAAGCTAATTCATGTGGATCAAACCATGACAACGATCGACCAACCAACACACAACATACACTGTTTTACTATCACCAAAGTATCGATTTTTTGACAATGCAACTAGTGCCCTTATTTCAAACGAAATCCCTTTTCTTTCACACAATGGCTATGGCTTTGAGTACAAGTATTCATTCAACACTCACACTCAGAAATAACTTCAAGTACAATTAGTGCTCAATACCATAGGCTTGCCCTTATTTTCACTGCTTAGACTCCCCACATTAGACTCTAGGATCACTATAGGACTTTCTTGGCTTGTAACGTAGGTTCAGGGTCAGGTGTGGTACATTTGGGTACTTCTTAGTTACTTTCTGCCCTCCTTGACATTACACTTGGCTTTCAACATCTTATCCTACCATTTTACCTTCTTTCCGTTGATTCTCTTCAACCATGGATGTGACTTTAGGTTTTGTAAATCTTTCTATTTTTCACTTTTTTTCGTTTTATGCTTTTTCTTTAGCTTTCAACAAGTCACATCTGCAAGCGACCCACTCTGCACGCTCGCTATCTGCAGCAAAGTACTTAGGCAACCATAGTATTACAACCTCTCGCTATTCAACATTCCTCTGGAAAGCACCGCTCCGCACGATGTCCCATCTGTAAAACTCCGCTGTGTTTAGTGACCAAGAGTGACCTGTGGTCAGACCATAGAGAAAGCGGCTGATGGTGGCATGTGAAATGTCCACCGGACAACCCTGGACCACAGTGGAAGTGAGAGGATCTTGGTCCATGGGCTTTGACCTCTTGGAGATCGAGCCACGGAGAGTGGCAGCATAAGAGGCGTAGAACTCTCGCACAATTTCCTCACTGTAAGTCCCAGGGTATCGACCCTTCCAATCACACTTGTGAAGGTTAAAAAGCCGATGAATGTTAGGGACATTGTGCAAGCTCCCCGTGAGGACTCTGCGCTCCTCTTTAATAAGTCGGGCCATCTTCCCTTTGTTATGTCTCATCTTGACATCCCGATAAATCTTCCATTGGCCCTCAAAACACCATCTGTATGGCTCGCCGGCCACTGGAGTAGGATCCTTATTCCTTGGTGCTGGTACAGACTCTGAGCTAGTGGCCTCATGAAACGAGGTAGCTTGGTCATCCTGGCTGGACCCTGTGGCTGACTTGGCATTGGACCCCGAAGCATGGGCAAACTCGGACCCTGAAGCATGGCTGGACTCAGAGCCTGAAGCATGGGCAGACTCGGAGACAGACGCAGACCCAGTAGCTGAACTGGTAGCATCTCCAGTTGGTGACCCGATCAGTGTGTGCTCCTCATTAGACTGGGAGACAGTGACTACGTCGGTGATGACCTTCTGGGAGGTGCCTCTGGTGGCTCGGGGCTCTATGGGGGAAGTCCTTTTATTGGGAGGAACGTATGTTGGATCTTTTTTCGTGTCCGTGTCCTCATCAATTAACCTGAAGCTAGGAGAAACAGATTTTGGCTTGCCCTGTTTTGCATAGGTGACTAGCTTCCTGGGTGCCATCGTACCTGTGGAAGCAATATTAGTGCTAAAACTAACTATAAACAATCTAACAAATATTTTAGAACTGTGAACGAACAGTGACAAAGTCCGAAGAAAATTTCAGACAGAGGCTACAGTGGTCATCCACGGAGGAGACCTACTGTCCGTAGACTGATCCACGGTCCGTGGAACCCTTCTGTGGATCAGAGGACCAACTATCTTGGTCGCAGATGGAAACCACGGATCTACAAAACGGTTTGTAGATTGATCTACAGACCGTAGTCCACATCCGTGGTTTCACATTTTGTGAAATTTCAGGTGCATCCAACCACGAACCTAATCTACGGTCCGTAGACGGGGTATTGTCGATGTGATCTGTACCAGATTTTAGCCTTTTCTTTTTATTTTCAAGTCCACATCGTGGACCATTTTCAACAATATTCTAGTCTAACCATGCATTTCAACATTGAATTATGCTAGTTTGTCATTCTCAGGATTCCGATTAATCATTTTAACAATTATTTAAGACAATCTTTGGACCCCTAAGTCGAAACTTACATGTAGACTTATAATCACATACAACAAGGCAACACAATCACTATCTATCGTTTCAAGGGTACGGTGACTTCAAATTTTATCATGCAATTTCATCTAAAAATTACCCAAGGTCAAGACCCGACTCTCGACTCTCTATATTCAATCTATGAACCGAAATTCAAAGTGAGAGGAAAGTATATTACCTTACAAGCAAGGTGGAGTGGGGTTATTGCGTGACGACACTAATTTTTGCAAGACCAAAGAATCACCTCTTCGTTACTAACCCAACACCGGACCCTTTTAGTGGAATATGGAATGAGTTGTATTCGGAATGGAAAGGAATTGTGGGAATGGGAGGGATGATTTTATGGGGGAGTTATGGAGTGATTTAGGGGAGTTGAGGGTGTTTGAAACGGTTGGGGAGTGAATGGAGGGAAATGGAAATGATTTGAAATTAGGGGAGTTTTAAATAAGGGGGTCCGGGTCGGGTCAGACAAATTTAGAGTTTTGGACCCATGAGACCCCGTCTACGGTCCGTAGATTAGGACCGTAGATCACACTTATCCTTGGAAAAGTTTAGGGGCTTACTTGGGATCTACGGACACTATCCACGGTTCGTGGATAGAACGGCGGACCGTCTATGGGGTCCGTAGACCTTTGCACCAGACCATTTTCTGCAGATTTTGCATAGCGTACCTATACATGTAGCAACCATTAGGCTATTCTTTTTACATTTTCTGGACACTTTTTAGACACAGACCCTATGCTAATTCTAGCCAACACTAAAAAAAAACTAAAACACCTATCTAAATTGATACAGAGACGCATTTAAATAAAGATAACTACTAAATGGGAAACAGAAACCTATCGTTGGCTAGATTGTACATCTTGGGTTTCCTCCCAAGCAGCGCTTGATTTAACGTCGCTGCACGACGCAAGTTTCTTGATTACTCAGACTTCATCAAGATTGTAGGCCTCAATCACTTCTTGCACACTTTCAGCATTTCCCAGATAGATCTTGATCCTTTACCCGTTTACTATGAACCTTGTTCCTTCACTATTCTCAAGCTCAACCACTCCATGGGGGAGCACTTTTGTGAGCAAAAATGGCCCAGTCTATTTGGACTTGAGTTTGCCTGGAAGTAAGCGCAACCTAGAGTTGAATAGAAGCACAAGATGACCAACCACAAATTCACGCTTTTCAATTCTTTGATCATGATACCGCTTTATCTTCTCTTTGTACAAGGCTGAACTTTCGTAAGCTTGTAGGCGAAACTCATCAAGCATATTCAAGTCATTCATTCTTTGATTAGATGCAGCTCCCCAATCTAAATTTAGCTTTTTCATTGCCCACATCGCCTTATGCTCTAGCTCTACCGGTAAATGACAAGACTTCCCATATACAAGTTGGTAAGGAGAGATACCTATGGGGGTCTTGTATGCAGTGCGATAGGCCCATAGAGCAGCATCAAGCTTGCTTGACCAATCCGTTCTATTAGCATTCACAGTCTTTGCCAAAATCTGTTTGATTTCTCTATTGGACACTTCAACTTGCCCACTAGTCTGTGGATGGTAAGGAGTGGCTACATTGTGGCGGACACCATATTTCTCAAGTAGTGCCTTCAAGAACTTATTACAAAAGTGAGAACCTCCATCGCTAATAATAGCCCTCGGTGTACCAAATCTGGAGAAGATATTCTTTTTCAGGAATGCGGTGACACTTTTACCTTCATTATTGGGGAGCGCAACTGCTTCCACCCACTTCGATACATAATCAACCGCAACAAGATATACTTCATCCTATATGAACTCACAAATGGACCCATAAAACCAATTCCCCATACATCAAACCACTCTATCACTAATATAGGATTCATTGGGAGCTCTTGCCTCTTTGAAATCCCTCCTTCTCTTTGGCAACGATGACAAGACTTGGCGAAATCATGACCTTCTTGGTGGATGGTAGGCCAGTAGTACCCACACTGCAAAATCTTATGTGCAGTCTGAATACCACTATGATGCCCACCAACAGGTGATGAATGGCATGCTTTAAGTACATTCAACATCTCAACCTCGGGCACACATCGACGAATAATCCCATCAGCACAACTACGATACAAGTACGGCTCATCCCAAAAGAATTTCTTCACATCATGCATAAACGTTTTCCTTTGGTGAAAAGACAAATCCGGGGGCACAATATCGCTTGCTAAATAATTAGCAAAGTCTGCGAACCAAGGAATCAAATCATGAGAAGCAGCCAATAGCTGTCCATCTGGAAAAGTATCATTAATTTCAGTCCTATCTCCAAGCTTTAGCACAACCTCTTCCTCTAATCTGGACAAGTGATCGGCAACTTGATTTTCGGTCCTCTTTCTATATCTTACCACAAAATCAAACTCTTGCAGCAACAATACCCATTGAATCAATCTTGGTTTTGCATCCTTTTTCGCCATCAAATACCTCAATGCAGAATGATCAGTATGCACTATGACCTTAGTACCAAGCAAGTAGGATCAAAATTTCTCGAATGCAAAAACCACCGCAAGAAGTTCTTGTTCGGTCATGGTATAATTCTTCTAGGCCACATTTAGAGCTTTGCTAGCATAGTAAATAGGGTGAAGAATTTTCTCTTTCCTCTGTCCTAGTACCACACCAAGCGCCACTCCACTTGCATCACACATTACCTCAAATGGTTGTTCCCAATCAGGTGAAATAATGATAAGTGTAGTAACCAACTTCTCCTTCAATTCTTCAAATGCTCTCAGACAAGCATCATCAAAATCAAACTTATACTTCTTTTCGAGCAGTTTGCACAATGGGTGTGCAATTTTTGAAAAGTCTTTGATGAATCTCCTAGAAAAACCTGCATGCCCAAGAAAAATTCTAACACCTTTTACAGAAATAGGTGGCGGAAGCTTTTCTATTACCTCAACTTTAGCTCTATCAACCTCAATACCTTTCTCTGAAATTTGATGACCCAACAATATACCTTCTTTAATCATAAAATGACACTTCTCCCAATTCAGCACCAAGTTGCAGTCTTCACACCTTTTAAGTACCTCAGCCAAATGATCCAGACAACGATAAAAAGAATCACCTACGACTGAAAAATCATCCATGAACACTTCAATAGTGTCTTCCACCATATCAGAAAATATAGACATCATACCTTGTTAATTGCTCATGGTTCCCACAACCCTAGTTGTGGAGTTTAGTTACCCATAATCATATGAACACAATTCATTGTTTTAGATGAAAGAATTATAAACTTACGTAAGAAAAAAGTAATAAAACCAAAAATTCAACTTGAATTGCAACTCAAAAATCTTCTAAACGATCTTAGGAAATTAATAATTGCTAAAGTTGCAAGTTAACCTCCCAAGTCAAGAACTAGAATAGAATAATAATGTCTAACCGCCAAAAACGAGGTTTACATGCCCTATTTATAGAAAATAAGTCCTAAATTAAAAGGGAAACAAATTAAGGAAAGTTTGTTACAGGCACGCGTCTTCATTCCAAGAAACTGACTCACAGACCGTCAATGGATCTACGGTCCGTGAGTCCCTTCCGTCAGCAAGGACTTAGAAAATATTTTAACTTCCAAAAATCAGCTTCTTTGAACCAAACGATGGAACTGCAGTACGGACCGTCAATGGTCACCGTGGTTCCACACTTGGTCAGATTTCCCTGATTTGCCTTCCATGCCTTGGCTACTGATCTACGACCACCATCTACGGAGCATCAATGGACCTACGGTCCGTATATGCCCTTTTCTGCATTTCTTCCAGCTGTCTCTTTATTTCCGCGCCTGAACATCTTTCCTGCCAAATATGATAAAAACACATAAAAACCCATACAAAAAGGCCCTAGATATACACAACTTGTAAGTGAAATGTATTAGAAATACCGTAAACTCACGGTATATCAGTAATATAGTTTAAGATTATGTTATACTCATCTGGTCCAAGACTGCAAGAAAGAATATTTTTCATCTTTGCATTTTCCCTGAGAGCTGATAAATCTTCCGCAGTGAAGTCAATCCTAACCTTTGGTACTTGAACTCCTTCAACAATCTTCATCGGAATGGTAGGTACAATCGTTATTCTATCCCACAATTCATAGTCTTCTGCTGGAATGAAATCTTCCATGCGTGCTTTCCACCAGCCAAAGTGAAATCCATTGAACATTGGGGGTCTGACCATTGATTTTCCTTCGTTGTGACCAATAGGTAGTGTGTAATTCATCTCGATCTTTTGTCTTAGGTGTTACCTTACAACCTGCTCTGATACCAATTGTTAATCTACACAACCTAGATTGTTTTTACGTTTTATCAAACTTTACTTAAGTGAACCAAGTTGCCTAATGCCTTTCAAAGACGAAGTAAAGATTGTAAAGTAAGAACACAATATTTTACGTGGAAACACCCGGTTCCAAAGGTGTAAAAACCACGACCTATTCCTCAACATGATTTACCCCAACTTCACTAAATAAGTACGAGCCTCAACCAACAATGAGATTAGAAGAGTTTATGTAACCTAAAGATTAACTACTTAATCTCAATTCTAGAACAGACCTCCAAGGTGTGTGTTCTCAGTGTCTTCGAGTTGCCCTCAACCTGAAGACTCAAATCCTATAATCAGTTTATAAGTCACTGATCTAACAATATAAAAATCACAAATACTAAGAAAACTTCCTATATCTGTTCTTCTATATTCTTTGTTTAGCAGCACTTCAGAAATCAATCTCTCAGTTGTTTTTGCTTTGTAAGTGTGTGACTAGAATGGACGCTTCTCCTCCTATTTATGTTTTTGCTTTCTGAAGTCTTCTACTCCTTCACTGACTTTTCTTTCGTTCCACAATTCTTTTTCATTTAGAGCTTTTCTTGTAATGAAACTCCTTTACGAAATAGAAGTCATTCTTGAAACAACTTCTCATGAGATTACTTTGCCAACGTGTTCCATCCATTTTGTCATTTATCAAAGCAATGCTTATCCTAACAGATTTCTTACCAACATTTGAGTTTTAAGATCTTCAAATTTGTCGAGAAACATATCCAAAGATTCAGTCTGTTCGAGCCTATTAAACTCCTCCATTATATCATCTAAGTGTTCCACACTAGATCTATCACATAAATTCTCTATGAATTTTGACCAAGTTAAAGACCCCTACTCCTAATGAATGATATCATGCCTTATCTAAACCATTCAAGTAATGAGCATCAAACTCTACATTTTCGTTCTCAGCTGTTCTATACAGGTTAAAATATATCTCACATTTTTGAAGCCATAACTTAGGAGGAGAGATGGGAACTATGTAGAGCCTGTTCTGTCGATTATGCTGAGCTGGAATGGAAAGGATGCCATCTCCTTGTTGTTGATCACCTGCATCTGGAGGAGGTACCCTTTCAAGATTATTCAACCTATCAAATATATCAACTCAATCGTATCCTGAATCCCGATTGGTTTATATAAATGGCTTGTTGATTCTGCAAGAGCTGATCCAGTACTTCATCATTCCTTGCAAGCCTGTCCTCTACCACTCTAGATCTAGTTCCTTCCGCCATAGCTACAACTCACAAGTCATAAGGATCAAATAAGTGATACCAAATGTTAGGATATGTGTGAGTTCAGACTCAATTTCTATGGAATCAATAACAAATTATTAATCAAACCAAACAACTCAGTAATTTGGGGTAATATTTTGGTATTATGATATGCAAATAACAATTTTATTTTTCAAAACTTGTCTTGCCTATTAATAATATAATAATTACAAGAGAGGGGGACATAAGGCCTAACACCTCTTCACATGTAATACAAAAAATGGAAACAGCTACGCTAGGCTAAGCTATATATCTAGGAGTTTCCATCTAGGAAGGCTTCTTCTTTAGTTAGAAATTCTATTGAAGTTGATGCCTCCCCATTTGTCCTTCATGGTGGTTCATTGTAATGCTCCAAATATCCAAATTATGACCAAGCCATTCGTTAAATGCATATAGACTCCAAATTCGATGATTTCTAATATTGGATATATTGAAAATAATTCCTTAATATGGGAAGGTATTTTGATGTGAATTAAGGTTATAAGGAACTCCCAGAGTATTAAGATTTTGTGGCCTTATACCAAGAAAATTAAAGATCGTGAAGCCTTTGTCCCCAATTAGCATCCATTCTACTGAATTTCTTGGATATAGTTGCCTCTACATTAAACAAGATTTGATTAGTAATTCTAAAAAGAGATGTATCTCTATTATCATACCTTTTTGCATATCTTGCTTTCCCAATTTCCCAGAAGATGAAACAAGGAATGAGTTGGAGCAACAACTTGGGTACTTCATTTTTTTTGCAGTAGACTGCCACAATAGTCCAAAGTACCCTGGACAATGTTGGAATTTTGAACTATTCCAAGAGGGCTGGCCATCTGATTCCAAACTTTCCTTGCTAAATCACTAGTGGTGAACACTTGGTCTAGTGTCTCCAGTTGAGAGATAGTGCAACAAGTACATCTAGTATCCACATGAATACCAAATATCATAATGATATTATCGATAGGAAGTTTCCTTTTAATGACTCTCCACATGAAGAAATATATCTTAAAAGGAATTCCTTTTCCCCAAATTTGATTTAAAATGGGAATTTTCTATTGTCTCCATTGAAGAAAATGCTAAGCAGAAGAGCAAGAAAAATTTCTATCAGTAGTAGGAGTCCAAATGCAATGATCTTTCTCCTCCATATTTCCAATGTCCACTTGAATCACCTGTCAAACTAGTTGATCAGAAAGAATGTGTCTGAGAGAGTCTTGACCCCAGAAGAAATTGGAGAAATAATCTTTAATTTGAAAAAGGATAGTCTTAGGGGGGGGCTTCAATTTGAATTTTGAATTTTAGTTAGGTTATTTGGATTGTTGAGATATTTTAGGTTGTTTTAAATTTAAACTTTTGTAGATTATGTTTTTTGATTGCTATATAAAGCCCCTCAATGCTTAAGAAAATTAATGAAAGAAATTGAAAGTCATTTTAGTCTATTGAAAGACATCAATCCTTTTGTGCAGGCCCATTTTTTTTAAAACACCAACAGTGGTATCAAGAGCTTTATTGATCTTAGGGGATCTGTGAAATCTTCCAAAGAACTATCATACTACTCTTAACCCGCAAGGGCTATTTTCCAATCTTTTTAATGCCTCAGGGCTTTCCATCTTAACCCATCAGGGCTACCATGTTAAACCCATAATTTTTTTTTCAACACATGAGCTTTTCTAATCCAATTTTAAACTAAAAATAATGGCAAATAACAATCTCTCTTTGAATGCCCCAAAAACTTTTACGGGTGAAAACTATCAAATTTGGTCTGTGAATATAAAACCATATTATGAAACCTGTGTGATATGTGATGTTGTGAAGGAAGAAAAATCTTTACAACAATATTTTGCAAATCCTACAAAAGTTTAGATTAAAAACTTTCAAATAAATTTCTACACAAGACAATGTCATGGAAGGTGTTTTTGAAGCATAAAATCAAAAGAAGAAAAAGAAAAATGAAGAAATCTTGCAAGTTCAAAAATAATGAAAAGAATACAGAATCAACTTCCAAAGCAAAAATTGAGGAGTATATTTTCAATTGCAGTAATTAAAGCAAATGAGGAGTGTTTAAGTTTGCTTCTAGTTACTGTAGTAACTTTTAGTAAAATAAGTTGTTTAGTTTAAGTTGAATTTGAATTTTGAATTTTACTTAGGTTGTTTGAATTGTTGAGATATTTTTGGTTGTTTTAAATTTCAAATTATGCAGATTATGTTTTTTGTTGGCTATATAAATCCATTCAATACTTAAGAAAATTATTGAAATAAATTGAAAGCTATTGAAAGTCATTTCAATCTTTTTGTGCTGCCCCTTTTTTATTTTAAAAAAATACACCAACATGTCCATCTTTTGATCTTCCTATTGATTCTGAAGTGCACATCCTTATAAGTAATGAATCAACTCTTGTCATTGTTAATCTCTTGACTTGATGACTCATGATACATCCTGAATTGCATCATAATCAATTTAATAGAGTGTTTGTTGATAGAAGAAAAAGGACTATATCATCAACAAAGCATAGGTGATTCACTTGAGGTACATTTTTGCTCATGGTAAAACCTTTGAAATCCACTATGTTATTCAGATGATTGAGAGCTTGGGAGAGGTCCTCAACACCAATAATAAATAAAATAGGAGACAAAGGATCACCCTGTTTGAGACCTCTAGAAAAATTAACGAAACCATGTGTTGACCCATTAACAATTACAAAATACAAATTGTTTGAAATGATTCTATTTATGAGTTCTATAAAACAATCTCTAATGCCAAGCTTTCTGAGGACAGACATAAGTATAATCCAAGAGACTTTATCGTAAGCCTTTGACATATCTAATTTCATAACCAAGTTCCTCCCAACATTACCCCCTTCTTATGTCATGGACAATTTCTTGCGCCAAAAGAATGTTTTCAGTAATTAGCCTTCCCTTGATAAAACCTGATTGGTTTTGGAGATAGGTTTAGGAAGGATATGGCCAAGTCTCAAGGAAAGAATTTTGGAGAGGATTTTGTTGGTAAAATTACTCAAGCTTATAGGCTTGAGTTGTGAAAAATGATCAGGAGCCTTTGCTTTTCGAACTAAAACCAAGCACAAGTGGGAAAATACCCTAGTTAAATTAGCTTTAGTGAAAAAAGCTCGCACAAAGTCAGTAATGTTTTGCTTGGCAGTGTTCCAATCAAACTGAAAAAACATACCACTATATCCGCCTGGACTTGCATAACTGTTAGGATCCATGGAGAAAAAAGCAGCCTTAATATCCTCCTCGGTAGGAATAGCTTCCAATAGTCATTGCCAATATCAGTAACGAAAGTATCTAAATATCTCAAGAAGGAACCACTGGAAGCTCCGGCATTATTTGAGCGAGTGAAAATATTACTGAAGTGATCAATTGCTGCTTGGGATATTTGGTCAGTATTGTCTAACCATCTGCCAGTAGAGTCCTTAATCCTAAGGATTTGAGCATGTCTTCTGCTCCCTCTGATGACACTATAGAAATATTTGGAGTTAGTTTCACCTTTCTCCGATCCGCCCACTTGACTCTAGCTTTTTGCCTCACAATGGAATCTTGAAGCTTCAGCCATTTAATGTAATCAGCCTGAGATTTGTGAAGAAGGATTCTGTTGTGGTTAGAGTTATTCATTTCATATTGCTCCTCCATTAACCTGTTATGTTCCTCCTTTTGTTTGACAATAACAAAAACGCCTCCAATGCATTCTTTGGACCATTTTATAAGAGCTTTAGAAAGGTTTTTGATTTTATTTTGTAATCTCCACATTTCCCGTGATCTCATTGTCCCAAACTTCCTTGACCACATCTATAAAACCTTCTTGTTCTGTCCAAAAATTTATGAACTTAAAATATTTAATGTGGGTGGTCTCATCTTGTGCACCTTGAAGCAATAAAATAGTATGATCAGAACTGATCTTAGGGAGATGATGAATTCTGGTAAGGGGAAATTTGGAGGCCCATGCATCATTAATAATAACTCTGTCTAGTCTCTTACTGATTCTTCACCTCATTCACCTACCATTACACCAAGTCCATAAGACCACAATCATCCATACAACTTATGAAGTCCAAGCTATTGGATAAAGTATGCGGCACTCCACCCTTCTTCTCATCAACATTCAAATTAGTATTGAAATCTCCGAACACAACCCAAGGACCATTAACCATACCATAAACTATTCGAAAACTTCTCCATAATCTCATTCTTCTGCTAGAGTTGCTTTTCGTATATACAAATTGTTACCCAAATATCATATGAGTCACCAATGTTGTTGACCTTAAAGGTGAGTTGTTATTTGTGATGGGAGATGAGGCTGCAATTTATAGAGTCATTCCAAAAACACCAAATCTTACTGTTGATATTGGAGATAGCATGATCAGACCCAAAAGAGTTCTGAATTCCTCAATCTGATTGGGAATGAGGAAGGGTTCTTGTAAAGCAATAAAATTTACTTTGTGAAGATTGATCGGTCTCATGAGTCTGTCAAAATCCCCTTTCGACCTCACACTCCTAATATTTCATGTGATTGCTTTAATCATTTAAACATATGGGAATGCGAGCTTTTGTCTTTGATTTTGTCATGTAACAGTCCTGCCTGATTAGTATGTCCTGCTTGACTTTCTTTTTTTCTTTCTTTCCTCTATTTTGGGCCTCTTGGAGAAAGACCATTTTTATCAGTGATATCCTGAATATCCTTTTCCAAGGGATTTTTGGGATCCTTGAGGATAGAAAAATATCCTTGATCCTGATCTTGTCCAAATTCCTCATGTGATTCTTCGACTATGCTGTCCATATCCATATCATTGATGTGATTTTGTTCAAGCCGTTGAAAGTTACCTATTCTCAGAGGTCTCAAATTTACTATAAGTTTCCCATTAATATCTTTGAAATTATTAGTGGCAGATAGAGTAACATGTATTCCTGAGTCAGACAGATCTTCTACTAGGTTGGTGCTTCTTTGAGAGCTGGTTTGCATCTCCCTATTGCTATTGTTGTGTTCTTGAATTCTTGTGGTGTTGTGTACAACCTTCTCATTGTAGGAGATGTGATGCACTTCAGGAATCTTAGTAGTGTCTTTTTCAATGTTTAAATACTTTGGTATCTTTCCTTTCCCTCCCTTCTTTGCTTTAATACTCTTCTTGTTCCACGATTTACTTTTCATAGCCTAAATGGATTTTGATACAGTAGGATTCTTCTTCTTCTTCTTCTTCTTCTGCTTTTTTTTTGTTATCAATATTGTGCTTCTGGGGTTCTCTTTTGTAGGTTTTTAAGAGGAGAATAACTGATGTTTACTCCGAAAGAAAAGAGAAGAAACAAGGTTGAGTTTTTTTTATTGAAAATAATGACTGCAATATAAATACATGAATTCATAACTTAAAAAGCTAAAGAAAAGGAGTGAAATAAGCTAACATTATCTCCAATAACTAAAGCCTAAAATATAGCAACTAACTAATCAGATTCTGCCAAATACTGCTGCCTAATTTATCTGAACTTAATCCTACTTTTAAGCTGAATATTGATACAACAGAAAGTGGAACTAATCTCCAGGTTTTGAGGCACCACTTTCAACATCTTTGTTTGGCTTTGTGCTTTTGGTGTTGGTTTGTCTTATCTCCTCTAGACAGAGAATTCTCAACCTCTGAACTTATGTAGGAGAAGTAGGAATGTCAACAGCCTTTGTCACATTAACATTGCTAGGATTAACCTCTGAACTTATCACTTTGGCAGTAGTATAAGCAGTAGAAATTTTGTTAACTTTTGGTACTATAACTTCTGAAGAAGAAGCAATAGTGTTGTCAATGTTATTGGCTAAAGTATCATTAAAATCAACAAAATTAATCCCTTTAGCCATTTTGGTCTCATTATCTGTAGAAACAATAGCATTCTTCTTAGTAGCATTTTCCTAGTGTCAATTTTGCTGAATGAGTGCTCTTAAATAAGACTTCTTCCATTAAATAGAAATAATTCTGATTTACATTCCTAAGAATCTGTTATATATCCCTACATATATGCTATTCCTAATTGTAATATCTGTGAAGATATGCTACATTGATCTATGTTATCTCCTATCATCATTACACAGATATTTTGAGTTATTACATAGATATGTACAGATATTTAGAATCTGTCAAATCATGCTAACATCCCTCCCTCAAATTGTTGTTGGTGGATCAAAAAACATCAATTTGCCTACCTGAAACTGATGACGTTGTCATGCGATAGACTTTGTAAACACATCAGCTATTTGAAGATCACTGGATACATGTGGAAGAGTAATGACTCTTTTATCTACAACTTCTCTGATATAATGACAGTCCACTTCAATGTGTTTGGTCCTTTTATGATAAACTGGATTAATAGCAATCTGAATAGCACTTGTGTTGTCAGCTTGGAGAGGAGTGGGATTAGATTGAGGAAATCCAATTTCTGCAAGTAAACCACTAAGCCAAACAATCTCAGAGCAAGCAGGAGACATTGCCCGATATTCAGATTCGGTTGAAGATTTTGATACACGGTCTTGCTTCTTGCTATTCCAAGATATCAAAGAATCTCCAAGAAACATGCACCAACCCGTGACAGAATAACGAGTATCAGGTCATCCAGCCCAATCAGAATCATTAAATGCATTAAGCTGAATCTCAGAACCACTAGGAAAGAATAATCCACGAGTTGATGTTCCCAAGAGATATCGAATGATGTGACGGACAACCACCAAATGTAGATGGCGGGGAGCCTGCATAAATTGACTGACTTGTTGAACTGCAAAAGAGATATCAGCATAAGTAATAGTAAGATAATTTAGGCTCCCAACTAATTGCCTATACAAAGTTGGATCAGGAAGATGATCTCCTTCTGCATGACAATACTTTATATTCAATTCCAATGGAGTATTTACAGAGGAATATTCTTGAAGACCAGCCAAAGCAATCAAGTCCTGAGTATATTTGTATTGGTTCAAGGACACACATAAAGAATTATAATAAACTTCTAACCCAAAAAAGTATGTAAGAGTACCAAGATCTTTCATATGAAAAGAATCCTTAAGCTATTATTGGAGGCTAGTGAATAGTGAAGATTTAGCTCTTGTGATAATAATGTCATCTACATATACCAAATGAAGAACACAACTTGTAGAAGTTTTTTGAAGAAACAAAGATGGGTCATATTTGCTATGTTTAAAAGCAAATTGAAGCAAAGTAGACCAAAAGTTTTCAAACAAAATTCTCGGAGATTAATTTATTCCATATAAAGACCGCTTCAACTTGCATACATCTGAAGTAGGTGATGAGAACAAACTAGGTGGGGGTTTCATATAAATATATTCTTTTAGATCACCATGTAGAAAAGAATATTTGACATCCATTTGATGAAGAGGCCAATTTTGTGATGCAACAATGGCAATAATAGTTCGTGTCGTAGTCATTTATGGCTACAGTGCAAAGTCTTCTCATAGTCTACACCATACTCCTGTTTGTTGCCAAGGACAATCAATCGAGCTTTGTGCCGATCAAGAGTTCCATCAGAATGAAGTTTAATTGAATAAACCAATTTACATCCAATTGGACGGAATAAACCCTTTCCATCCCTTCTTTTCTTTAGTACTCTTCTTGTTCCACAATTTACATTTCATTGCCTTAATGGATTTTGATACAGTAGAAGTCTTCTTGTTATTTTTTTTTCTTTCTTCTTATAACTGGAAATCTTCTGAAGCAAATCCTGAGAACTCTCTGAAGGCACATGTTTAAAAATAGGACTTGTCTATTGCATTTCGGTCCCCATTTGTTGATCCTCAAGTATGCTAGTCTTCTCCTCTTCATGTAGTTTTCTTTTCTCTATGTTGTTCCTGGTCCTTTGTTCGTTTGTCCTCAAGTGAATGCGTTCTATGTTAGGCCTTGTTCAAACAAACTTGCCAATAATCGTGTATCGCCACTCCTCAGCCATCATCCCATAGTAGTCACTCAATTTGAAGATTACATCAGGCATACCATTGTGAGTTGATTCGGGCTTTCACATTTGCGTCTCCATTATACATCATGATATGTGACCTTCGTATTGCGTCTTGACTATCAAAGTGTGTGCATACTGATGCCAAATATTTGGGCCTAAAAAATATCTTTCAAGAAATTTTGAAGCCATTCAACTTATTCATCAGCTTCATCTAGAGCGATAAACTCAGATTCTGTTATAGAGCGAGCGATACATGTCTATTTGGAAGATTTCCAAAAGAGTGTTCCTCCACTAAGAGTAAATACATATCCACGCGTGGATTTTTCTTCATTTTACTGGTGATCCAATTTGTTTCACTATATCCTTTCAATACTGTTGGATATTTGTTATAATGCAATGCATAATTTTGATTATGTTTTCAATACCCTAAAATCTTTTCATTTTCATCCAATGAGTTTGATTAGGATTACTAATGAACCGACCAGTTTACTAATAATACATGCTATATCTGATCGCGTATACTCTTCATGATATACATCACACTTCCCAATACTCTAGCATAATTAAATTTTGAGTCACTTTCACCTTCATTCTTTTAAAGAGCAAAGCTCACATTTATTGGAATCTTGGAAGTACTAAACTCCAAATACTTTAACTTGTCAAGTACATTTTCAATGTAATGAGACTATGACAATGCTAAACATTGTGGAGTTCTAAGAATTCTTATACCTAAGATCACATCAACAACTCCAAGATCTTTCAATTTTTTTTTCTATCATATGTTTAGAAGTATTTAGGTCATAAGTGTCTATTATGATGATCAACATGCCATCAACACACAAACTAACAATGACCTTGTGATTTCGAGTATCTTTAATATAAACACGTTTATCACTTCCATTATTCTTAAATCCATTTGCCAACATAGTTTGGTCAAATTTCACATATCATTGTTTGGGTGTTTGTTTTAGTCCTTAAAGTGACTTAACAATTTTGCACCCACGAACCATAAAACCCTCAGATTGTTCCATCTAAATTTCTTTAGCCAATTCTCCATTTAAGAATTTGTTTTCACTTCCATTTAATGAATTTGAAGGTCATATACTGCAGCAAGGGAGATCAGTCAGCCACCAAGTGTGATTACTCAAGATTGAATCAATCTCACTATTGACAGCCTCTTTCCTAAAGATGTAGTTCGCAGAAGACATAGCTTCATTAAATATATGAGACTTATTTTCAAGAAGAAATGTTACAAAATCAAATTTGAATGAAGTAGATGTGCTTTGACATTTTCTATGCCTCTAAATTTATTTATCAAGTACAATCTCCTTTGGTTCTTTGCAAGGCCTTTTTAGACCCTTCACTAAACTAGTCAAGTCTAATTTTACAGTTCACATTCTTAGGTCCGATTTTGATCCTTTTGGCATAGGAACTTAGAATTTGGCTAGACACCCCAACACTTTGAAATATTTCAAGTTGGACTTCCTTCTTTTTCATTTCTCATATGGAATGGATTGTGTCCTGAACAAAAACAAAACTTTTTATTACTTTCTTTTTGCACGGATAAAACTTTTTGTTGTTCCATTTTGATGTATGATAGCTTCTCCACACAAGTTTCGTGGTAAATATGTACTTATAAGTAATGCATCCATCATTTCCTTCAAAGTTCATTTCTTTATCCTGCATTTCCATTATATTAAGGTGATTATGATAGTAGTTTGATGGATAATTCCACTACCCAAACATATTTCGACAAAAGGAGATTTATACTCTCCATCCCTATAATTTCTTATCTTTTTCCCAACTGATTTTCAACTTTAATTTTGTATTGCCTAGACATTTCTATTGCTTCATCCTTACCATTCAAAAAATAGACATAATCGTATCTAATGAAATTGTCGATAAAAGTTATGAGATACTTTTTTACCACCATGAGATGGTGTTGATTTCATATCACAAATGTCCATATAAATCAACTCTAAGGAATTAGAATTCCTTGCAACATATTTATAAGAATGCTTAACATACTTAGATTCAACACAAATTTTACATTTTTATTTATTGCACTCAAAATTAGACAAAACTTCTAAGTTGATCAGTTTTCCTTAAAATTTTTGTAATTGACATGTCCTAAGCGTTCATGTCACAAACAGTTTCACTCAAGCAAGTAAGAACAAATAAAAATGTTGAGTTTGAAAAGCCCTCTATGAAGTAGTTTTTTTCTCACAAATATTTTATTCTACTTAGTTTAGTTTTTTCTGATACAAACATTGTTTAGAGTTAGCACATTGTCAAATTTCCTTTCCTTTTTAGAAGGACGTTTCCATATATTTAAATTTTGTTGTTATAGAATTACCCATAAACATAGTTTCGTGGGTCTAATAAGGGTAATATGACCCAAATGTTTCTTTTACAACACAAACATGACAAATGACTTTCCACAAATATTCATGTGTATACACATAGTTGTATTTTAATAGACAAATATTTTCATGAAAAAAAACCCAACATTTTAAGTGACACTCTTTCTTAAAAGAAAACAACTATTTTGTATATCAAAGAGTTTTGTGGGGTCAAACATAATACAAGAATGTCACTAAATCTAATTTTATCTTTATCAATATATTTTTGAAGTATTTGAAAATAAATTTTGCACATATTTTTTCTCCATACTATCAAATTGCCATTGAAAGCATGAAACCTCTTTCGGAAATATTATTCTACAAAAGGATTATAATTCTTCAATTCTCTTTGATAATCTTTACACAATATCAAAGTTCATTACATAGAGCCACCTAACGTAGGCACAAAATCATTGACTTTAAGTCACTAGTCCTTTTTGTTTTCTTGCTATCACAATTAGATATGCCACTTAGTATTTAGAATAATAAAAATGAAGACAAGAAATTTGTACAATTTGTTTCTATTTAACTATGAAATTTTATATTCTTCAAACAATCAATCGAATGAACTTTGTATGTGGATGAAGTTTTTATGACTTCAAATCAGTTTCAAATTCAAACGGAGTAGAAAACCAAAAGTACAACATTGACTTATTAGGTGAAGTTTCCTTATTCTTCAAACCAATTGCAGTCTAATTTATACAGAGTAGAAAACTACAAAAGTTTTTTGTCTCCGAAAATTAGACACAATCAAATTTTATACGGAGTATAAAACTACAAAATTTTTCTTTTTTATTCTCTAAACAGAATAAAACATATTCTTAGATTATCACATAGATATATGTTTTTCTTTTCAAATATCCTACCAACTAAAACATTTGGACATAGTATCTTATCTAACCAAAATATGCATATCTCATTTTTCAAACTAAAGAATTTTAAAGACAACACTATTTGCTAAGAAAAATTCATTCAGAAAACATATGGTTTGCAGATCTTTTCCAAAGACATACGATATTTATCATGTAAACTTTTACTAACTATTTTCCTCCTTATATAAATAATAAAAGGGTTACCTGGTGTGATCTTTAACCAGAATATCACAAATTCTTCTGGTACATTATTACTTCGACCTTGCTAAACAGGGCACCAAATTCTAGAAAAGTAGTGCAGTAATCTTGTACTTTCATGATCAGTTTCCCTCAATTAGTAGAATATAAAATTTACCATCAGTATATTAATTTCCTTAAGATACTTAATGTAAATTTTTTGAAGAATTTGGTAAGAAACAACAAAGTTTAAAGAGTATTTTCCAAACTAGAAAATTAAATCAGTAGAGAAAATAGAATCAGAAACAGATTAGAAATAATATATGAAATATTTTTATCAAAGAAGAAATCGAGCCCACTGAATGCAAAGTATTTCCTTAAGGAAATTATTCCCCTCAAGTACCCGAGGTTAACTGAAAAATATCCTCTCATGATAAAACGATCTTACTCACCGGTGCATCGATACCTATACTCAAAGTGTCAGCGAACCACTCAATGGTAGTAGAGTACACTTAGAATGCTAAATTTTGTAGTAAAAGAACTCCAAAAAATTGGTTTATATAAAAAGAGAGGAAATCTCTCTATTTATAGACAACAAATGGTAGTATGAATAAATGTTTATTGTGCCTTATTGGAAAGGTCACAACCCTTGAAAATTTACAACCCTTCTGAAAGGTCACAACCTTTCATAAAAGTCACAACTCTTCATAAAAGTCGCAACTTTTAATTGAAATCACAATTCTTCATAAAAGTCGCAACTCTTCTCTTTCCATTCAAACCTTTTAAAACCCAACAAACATATTGTTAAGGGGTAGGGGGACTTTGTAGAGACAAAGCACATTACACATTACTTTATATGTTTTTCTATAATTGAGACATTTTTATTATTTGTATTTGTTTAACTACACATTGATTGTAGTTAATTAATTGAAGGTCCCCTGATTAATAATGCCATTATATTTTGTTGTTCTTGAGGAGATTGTGAGATTAAGTTTTAGTTGAGCAACATCACTTCAAAGCATTAACATATTAATGATTGAAATTTTATAGTGAAGGTAAAAATAACAAAACTTTGACGCAATCTAAGTGAATAAATTAATTGGTTAGGTAATAAGGTTCATTCAAGAGAAAACATTAAAACATTACTATATTTGACGTAAGAAATGATCCATTTTTAAAAGATTATTGATTTACCATTTTTGTTCCTACTCATCAAATTAAATAAAATAAAATTCAAAATTTACCCTCCGAGGTCCTGGCTCCTACACATCAAATTAAATATTTGGGAAAATATCACTTAAATTAAAATTCAAAATTTACCTTCTTGACTCCGACTCATCAAATTAAATTAAATAAAATCCCAAATTTACTCTCCTATAGTCCTACTCATCAAATTAAATGCTTAAGAAAATAGAAGAACTAAAAGTCAAAATTTACCTTCTTCGCTCCTACTCATCAAAGTAAATGAAATAATATTTCCATTTTAGTTTCTTAGCTCCTACTCATCAAATTAAATGCTTAAGAAAATTTCACAAGAACTAAAATTTGAAATTTTTCCTTTGGACTCCTACTCAACAAATTAAATCAAATAAAACTTAAAATATATCCTCGTGACTCCTATTCATCAAATTAAATCAAGTAGAATGTTGTAAACAATTAAGAGAAATTACTAATCCTCCTGGATCCTACTCATCAAGACATAATGTATTACCATAATCTTGACAATTTCCCTATATATACAAATTTCTTCACTCTCCCTTTGCTTCCAATCCTCTTTCATTTGCATTCTCAAACAACCCAAGTTATCAGCTTCACTGTAAATTTCTTCGTCAACTCTCTGTATTTTTTTTTTTGTATAGAAATCAAAGTCAAGTTCTTTTTTCTTTTCATCAATCAAAGAGTGATCGTTTATCTTTTTTTTTTTGTGGGGTTCTTTAATCTTATGGTTTGAGGTTTGATTTTTGTATAATTTTTTTTATCTTTATGATGAATGATTGATCTTTTTTCATTCTAGACTAGTGATGTACTGCAACAAAGAAGAGGCCACCAAGGCTAGAGGCATTGCTGAAGAGATGATGGAGAAGGATGATGTTCCTGAAGGATCCTTTGAACTAGACCCTGCCTCCTTACCTACTTACCAATTAGGCGTTTCTACTTCATCCATAGACCAAAGTGCGACAACTAATTTTATAGACTCTGTGAATTCTGATGAAAACTAGGTTGCATCAGTTCCTAATCAGGTTCCTGAACCTGAGTTTTAAAAATTTGCTGATGAGAGATCACTTGAGAAGTTTCAAATTGGTCAATGTTGGGCGATATACAGCGATGAAGATGCATTGCCTCAGTACTATGGGAAGATAAATAATATAGATCTTCTCCCTGAGTTTGTGTTGCATGTGGCATGGTTTTATGCGTGTCCACTCCCTAAAAGTACAATACGGTGGAATGATAAAACAATGCCAATTGGTTGTGGACTGTTTAAGTTTCGAAATAGTAAGTTGAACAAATAAACTGTAACCAACAATTTTTCACATGTAGTAGCTACAGAACCTTTGAAGAAAGGTGTATACAAAATCATCCCCAGAATAGGTGAAGTTTGGGCAGTATACAAAAAATGGAGTGCTCAGCTGATGAAAGGTAATAATCAAGAAGATTTCGAATATGAGATTACTGAAATAGTTGATGTTTCCTATAATTATGTAGAAGTGAAGTTCATAGCGTTGGTAAAAGGCTTGAAGTCAGTCTACATGGCTCGAGTGGAAGAAGAAGAGCCTGACAAAGTGGTGAAAATATGTGCATTGGAGCATCTCAGGCTCTCTCATCAAATTCCTGCTTTTCGCCTGACAGAAGAGAGAGGTGGTAGCTTGCAAGGTTTCTGGGAGCATGATCCAGCAGGAATGCCTCTCTATTTACTGTGTACTGATTGAAGCATCAAACTTTTCTTTTCTTTATCATAGATAAAAATGAGTTTTTATGGATTTCTAAAACTCAATTATGTCTCAAGAGAAATTTAGATTCCAAATATATTATTCAAAATGTTTTTTTTAGGAGAGTTTAAAATGTTTAGATTTTTAATACAATCCATATTTGCTTATACTTCTCTTATTAAGTATTGTGAGTTGGTTATGCAATCATTACAAAGTACTATGTCACATCCTCCCAAAGGAATAAAGTGGGGTTTGTCCTACATCTTCCAAGAAAACCCTTGGCAATGTGAAGTGCACATGACATAGTTTCTATCCGACTCTGTCACTCTTACGGGAGGACAATAGCTCACTTTGTGACCAGTCTCTTTAACAGTACTCTTATCAATGAAGTTGTATGTGATTCCAAAGTCTATGAGTATGACCAGATGCCTATTCTTCACGGTTCCTTTGACCAAAATAGTGTTTACCCCTGTATGGTTTCCTGAGAGTGCACTTAGACACCCAAATTCTTGCATCTCTTGTTCTATCTCACCTTCAATTATAATATTGTGAGCGATATCCTCAACCTCTGCATTAGCTTCTTCTACTACCTGATTAGGTTCAAGTTCTCCAATTACACAGTTTAGTTGTTTCCTCTTGCATTGATGGACAGATCCATACTTATCACCACATCTAAAACACAAGTGATTGTTCTTCATGTATTCATAAACCTCAGGGCTCAACCTATAAGTAGTAGGCCTAGTTCCCGTCATACTAGTGCTCTTAACAACATCTGCATTTCCAATAGGGTTGAAGGTGTTTTTGTTCTTCTTAAGGGCAGTCTCAGTTGCCTTCTCTTGCATTCTTGCTTACTCAATGTCAAACCTAAGAGAGGTGAGCTTAAAAATCTTTACAACAAACCTTACATCTTATTTTAAGCCCCCAATAAAACTGGAAACAAAATAAGACTCAACAAGAGTTGGATTTCTTACCAACATTTGAGATTTAAGATTTTCAAATTTGTCCAGAAACATATCCAAAGATTCAGTCTGTTCGAGCCTATTAAACTCCTCCACTATATCATCTATGTGTTCCACACCAAATCTATCACATAGATCATCTATGAATACGGACCAAGTCAAACACCCCTACTCCTAATGAATGATACCATGCCTTATTTAACCAATCAAGTAAAAAGCATCAGACTCTACTTTTTCGTTCTCAGCCGTTCTATACAGGCTAAAATATCTTTGACATTTTCTAAACCATAACTTAGGAGGAGGAATGGGAACCATCTAGAGCATGTTCTGTCGATTATGCTGAGCTGGAACGGAAAGGATGCCATCTTCTTGTTGTTGGTCACCTACATCTTGAGGAGGTACCCTTTCAAGATTATTCAACCTATCAAGTATCAACTCAAGCGTACCCTGAATCCCGATTGGTGTACATCCAGTACTTCATCATACCTTGCTACCACTCTAGATCTAGTTCTTTCCTCCATAGCTACAACTCACAAGTCATAAGGATCAAATCAGTAATACCAAATGTTAGGATCTGTGTGAGTTCAGACTCAATTTCTATGGAATCAAAAAAAATTATTAATCAAACCAAAAAACTTAGTATTTTGGGGCAATTTTCTGGTATTATGATAAGCAAAGAACAACCTTTTTTTTCAAAACATGTCTTGCTTATTAATAATATAATAATTACAAGAGAGGGGGACATAAGGCCTAACACCTCTTCACATGTAATATAAAAATGGAAACAAGTATCTTAGGCTAAGCTATATATCTAGGAGTTTCCATCTAGGAAGTCTTCTTCTTCAGTTAGAGATTCTACTGAAGTTGAGGCCTCCCCATTAGTCCTTCATGGCGATTCATTGTAATGCTCCATATATCCACAATATGACCAAGCCATTTGTTAAATGAATATAGACTCCAAATTCGATGATTTCTAATATTGGATATATTGAAAATAATTCCTTAATATGGGAAGGTATTTTCCTGTGAATTAAGGTTATAAGGAACTCCTATAGTATTAAGATTGTGTGGCGTCATACCAAGAAAATTAAAGATCGTGAAGCCTTTGTTCCAATGCCTTCGACCGTTAGTTAATCCAAGTTATATGCTAAAAGTTATGCCCATTTTATTGGGAACTATGGGTCCTATACGATTCACTGCACGAAGTGGACGTCAGTTGCATGACCGCGCAACATAGTCAGTAGCACTGTTAAGGCACGTGAAGTGCCGCGTGAAGTAGGATCCAACTGTGTGACCACACACCGGCTCCAAAGTTATTCAAGTCTTCTCTTCATGTTTTAAGAGGGTTGTTTTACTCCTTTCCTTATCCCCATAACCCTAACCCATTACTATTAACTTCCCCCAAAAGTTAGATTCTAGGAGATTTTATAAGTTACGACAAACACTTCTCCTCTTCTTGCCCAACACTTCATGAAGCAAGACCTAAGGTTAATTCTCAAAGTATCTTTCCTAGGTTCATCGTCAAAAGATATGTTTGAACACTCCCTACTTCAAACTACTCATACAAGGTTCATATTCTATTATTCATGTTTTCTAAATTATCATTTGAGGTTTGAGTTGAGAGGTGATTCCATGAAAATTGATTACAAATTTTCCTCTGTTATTAGTTGTGTTCAAATACTTTATTATGATTCCAGAAATTGGATTGTTGGTTTTTGAATGGGTGAATTGTCACATATTATTTTGAAAAGAGTTTTTTGTACAAATAAAGGATTTGGTAATCTGTGTGTCTTTCAAAAGCTTTGGTTTAAAATGATGAACAAAGGGTAATTTTCCGTCCTAGTTAGATATAATGATTTTACATTTTATGTGTTGTTTTATAACTTGGAAAAACTTGGATGTTGGCATTCAACAAAATGTCTTAACATAGATGAGTCTTTGGTTTAAATAGACGAGTTAAGAGTTTTAAATGGTTAACTATGTAATTGACATGGTTATAATGGCTTGCAAGTCCTGGTATGGCCGTACCAATGGGAATATGCCTTATTCAGATAACTCTTAATAAATGGAAACTTGTAAATGTTTTAATGGGGGCTTAAGGAAAGTTTCGTAGTATCACCAAGAAGGTGTAAAGTCCTTGTGAATCATTAGTTGGAACCACATTTGCCGACGTGGGAGGTCCTTGTCTTGAATTATGGATGACCATTGTAGGTTGTTGATCGGAGCAACCTTTAGAGTCTTTTATTTGGGAGAGTTTCATTTGCTAGATTCTTATATTTCTAAAGTTCATGTGGCAAGCATGGATTGGGGACCTCGGTCGGGATGAGGCCGGACTCATATAGCCAGTGTCACACCGCGTATCCGAAACAGACCAAAAAAAATGCAGATTTTCAGAAGTTGCAGGTGCAACTTACGGTCACCATCCACGGACCGTAGGTCAGACCACGGACCATGCTGGTGGTCAGTGATTCACCACTGCAACCCCTCCCCAGCCAAGCTCAGAATAATCGGCTAAGTCTCAACTCACGGACAGACCCACGGTCCGTAGATCAGACAACAGTCCGTGGTCTATGTCCGTGGATCAAGACCTCCTTTACCCAACCTCTGACACAAAATACAGTTGACCAGAATGGACCGTCAATCGATCCACGGTCCGTAGGTCTGACCGTAAGTGAGGGTCAACAGTCAGTTAGATGAAAATTGTGGTTAAGTCAACTTCAGATAGTCATAACTCTTAGCACAAAATGAATGATGTGTCCCATGACCTATGGTTAGATAGATAATTGAATTATCTTTCCAACGCCACCAAGTTTGCTAAATTCCGAACTCCGAGTAAAATATTATGCTCATTTTAGTGAAGCCCTGTCGGGCAGACTCGACCTACGGATCCAATCGACGGACCGTCGATTGAATGACGGCCCGTCAGTCCAATCCGTCAGTCACTCCGATAGCAGCTAAGTCAGGGGTCTTTTGGTCTTTTCCTGTTTCGTTTAATCGCTAAGATATGTCGTTTAGACCCTAAATCATGAGGTTTTATTCAGTTTAAGCCTAGAAACATAACTAGAACTTATTTTAGTCAAAATCATTAATCAAAGCTTAGAAAATTAGAATCAAAGAGAGGAGAAAAAGGTCAAGAACCCTAGTTCAAGAACGCAACAAGTTTTCTTCAGTTCCAGCCCCAATATCGAAAGATTTCTCCGTGGAATTCGTCACCAGGTATGTGGGATTTCACTAGTGGGTTCCTTTCGCCCATTAGGTGCCTAGAATTCAGTCAGATTCTTGATTTCATGATTATGAACAGACCTAGGGTTCCTAGAATTTCAACAGATTATCATGAATTAGTTATTTAAATGTTCCAAATCAGATTATCATGTTATTGCTCAGTTTCTTACATAAATTTCAGAACCCTAGATATGCATTTCATTAGTTCTTGAATTACGCATGCTAAGTCAGATATTTCAGTTATTCAGATATACATGCTCTAGTTTTATGCCACATTATCAGTATATTTCAGCATAAACCCTATTTTGAGTTATAAATCATGAGAAGCTTTCCTTTAAGACAACACTTGAGTTTTAAACTGAGGTTTTGAGAAAGTTAAGATGAGTTTTGAGAAAGAGCTTCTAAAACATGATTAGTATGACAATTGAGTAGGTCATCAATGTATGAATAGTATGGTATCTAGATATACCATCAATGTTTATGCAGTATGACTTCCCAAGTCATCAATGATCATAGTATAATATGATGTTGAATTGTTTTCTAAAAAGGAGTTTTCAAGTATGAGTATCCACATGTCAGTATTTTGAACTATTCAGTATTTCAGTCATAATATATTTAGTTATACATGCCTCAGTTTATGAATGCATCATTATCAGATTAATTGTTGCATTCTCAGTTTGCATGTTCAGTTTCGAGCTATCCAGTGTTTACAGAAATTCAGTCATAACCAGTTAACTACTTAATTCATTGGGAGTAGCATAATAACGAGTTGAACTAGGGTTCAGCGTACCCATATAGTCCTAGAACTACGAGCCACGTAGGTGTAAGTCCCCTCTGTAGGCAACATCAGTTTAGTGATCACGCCAGCATGCCTCTATACCTCTAGCTGGGTATATTGGGTCCTCTCGATGGGGCGTATACATCGGACTCTACATTTAGCTCATGTGGTTTTATGTCGGTTATTAGTAGCTCCCACAGTTCAGTCAGACTCTTTTGCATTGACCATATTTTAGTACAGTCAGTATTCACTCTCAGTATGTTATAAATTTGGTCATTGCATCAGTTAGCTCAGTATTCAATATATTCAGTATCTATATCATGTTCAGATTATTTCATTGCTTTATTGCTTTGTTCAGTTATATGTTATTTCAGCTTCACTCTATCCTGCATGCTCAGTACCTTTCAAGTACTGACGCATACGTGCGCTACATCTTCTCGTGATGTAGGTTCAGGTTCTGAGCATCCAGATCATGCTTAGATTGGTTCCCGATCTCCAGTTCAGCAGCATCAGTAGTGAGTCCTCATTCTTCGAGGACTAGTGACATGTTTATCTTTATCGCTTTTAGTCTTTAGTTTCAGTTTTGCTAGACCTAGTTAGGGCATGTACCAACATTTCTAGTTAGTTTAAAGGCTTATTTCAGACATAGTTAGATTCAACTTAGTATTTTGAGTTTGATATTTCTTTTGTATTAAACTCTCAAATTTGATATATTCAGTTATAGTATATGGGTATTCTCCATCTTTACAGATTTATTTATGAATTAGCTTCCGCATCGGTTTATTATCTTTAGTATGCTCATGATCATGCCAGCAGGGTTAGCTTGGGATCATTTGTGGTCCTAGGTCCCGTGTCCGCGTCTCGGGGGTAGCTCGAGGCGTGACAAACTTGGTATCAGAGCCTTAGGTTTAAGTGTCCTAGGATATCTGAAAAGTCGCACTAGGTAGAGTCTTTTTCATGGGTGTGTAGTGCGCACCACATCTAATGAGAGGGAGGCTACAAAGTGTCTTAGGAAAAATCTTCATTTTCTTGTTACTCTTATCGTGTGTAAGGTATGATCTAATTCCATTCTAACTCGAAGTTCTACGTTTTAGTGATTATGCCTCCTAATAGAGCCTATGCTAGGAATGCGAATGCCAGGAACGCAAATGCATCTCCTCCAGTTCCAGATCAGGAAGTCTCAATTGCTGAATTCAGGAATGCCATTCAGATGTTGGCTCAGAGTGTCGCTAACCAGAACAAGTAGCGGGTTCTATCTCCTGTGAATGCAAATGGTGGATCAGCAGCATCAAGGGTCCGTGACTTTGTTAGGATGGATCCACCTGAGTTCTTAGGATCGCAGACTGGTGAAGATCCCCATAATTTCTTGGATGAGATCAAGAAGATCTTTGAGGTGATGCAGGTCACTGGGAATGATCGGGTTGAGTTAGCATCTTACCAACTTAAGGATGCAACTCTTATCTGGTATACTCAGTGGAAGGAGAACAAGGGTACAGATGCTGCTCCTATTACTTGGGAATGTTTCATCGAAACCTTTCTAGACAGGTTCTTCCCCATAGAGTTGAGAGAAGCTAGGGCCCAGGAATTTATGAACTTGACGTAGGGTAACATGACTGTCCAAGAGTATGGGCTCAAGTTTAACCAACTCTCCAGGTATGCTCCTCACATGGTTGCTGATTCCAGGGCACAGATGAATAAGTTTTTGTATGGAGTGTCAGACTTACTGAAGACAGAGTGCAGAAATGCTATGTTGTTGGGAGACATGAACATCTCTAGGCTTATGACTTATGCTCAGCAGGTTGAGGGTGATAAGCTTAGGGAACAAGCTAAGGAGACTAAGAAAGCCAGAACAGGTAACTATGACTATTCTCAAAAGAAATCAGGTGGTGGAAATCGCTCGCAGTTTCAGCAGAAGTCTTCGACTCCAGCCCCTTCATCAGCTAGTGTTCCATACCCCAGGTTCTGTAATGATCATAAAGGTAGGGCGTCAGGCTCTTAATCTCAAGGTAGTGTTTCAGGCACCAAAACCTACTCAACTTGCCCGAAATGTAGTAAGAACCATTCCGGCGAGTGCCTTGCAGGTAAGGAAGGATGCTTTGGGTGTGGTCAGTCTGGTCATAGATTGAAGGATTTTCCTTCAAGACAAGGTCAAGAAGGAGATAATGGTAGAGCTCAATCTACATCTTCAGTAGCACCAGCAGGTCGCCCGACTCGGCAGGGTAACTCTTCTGGTACTGGTGGCGGACAATGCCAAAACAGGCTCTATGCTCTTCAAGCTCGTCAAGATCAGGAAGGTTCTCCTGATGTAGTCACTGGTACATTACGAGTCTTTGATCTTGATGTTTATGCATTGTTAGATCCAGGGGCTACTTTGTCTTTTGTAACTCCTTACATAGCAGTCCAATTCAGTGTTAGCCCAGAAATTCTCTCAGAACCTTTCTCAGTCTCTACTCCAGTCGGTGACCCAGTTATAGCTAGATGGGTATACAGAAATTGCCCTGTCACAGTCTCTCAGAAAGTCGCCTCAGCAGATCTTGTAGAGTTAGAAATGGTAGACTTCGATGTCATTCTAGGCATGGATTGGTTACATTCATGTTATGCCTCAGTTGATTGTAGAACTAGGATTGTTCGTTTTCAGTTTCCAGACGAACCAATCCTAGAATGGAAGGGTAGTAGCTTAGCGCCTATGGGTCGATTCATTTCTTACCTTAAGGCCAGAAAGATGATCTCCAAGGGTTATCTCTATCATCTAGTCTGGGTTAAGTATTCTAGTTCTGAATCCCCAACTCTTGAGTCAGTTCCTATAGTCAGTGAGTTTCCAGAAGTGTTCCCAGAAGATCTTCCTGGAGTTCCTCTCGAAAGGGAAATAGACTTTGGAATTGATCTCCTTCCAGATACCCAGCCTATCTCTATCCCTCCTTACGGAATGGCTCCAACTGAGCTTAAGGAATTGAAAGAGCAGTTGAAAGACCTTCTAGATAAGGGCTTCATCAGACCTAGTATTTCGCCATGGGGTGCACCAGTGTTGTTTGTAAAGAAGAAAGATGGTTCTCTCAGAATGTGCATTGACTATAGACAGTTGAACAAGGTCACAATCAAGAATAAGTATCATATCCTCAGGATTGATGACTTGTTTGACCAACTTCAGGGTGCTAGTCATTTCTGAAATATAGACCTCAGATCAGGTTATCATCAGCTTAGAGTTAGAGATAGTGACATTCCGAAGACAACCTTTAGATCTCGATATGGTCATTATGAATTTGTAGTCATGTCATTTGGACTAACCAATGCTCCTGCAACTTTTATGGATTTGATGAACAGAGTGTTCAAGCAGTACTTGGACTTGTTCGTTATCGTCTTTATTGATGATATCCTCATTTACTCTAGGAATGAGGAAGAACATGCAAGTCATTTGAGAGTTGTTCTGCAAACTCTCAAAGATCACCAGTTATTTGCAAAATTTAACAAGTCCGAGTTTTGGTTACAATCAGTTGCCTTCCTTGGGCATATTGTGTCTAGTGAAAGAATTCGAGTAGATTCCCAGAAGATAGAAGCAGTGAAACAATGGCCCAGACCTACCTCTGCTACAGATATCAGAAGTTTCTTAGGTCTAGCAGGTTATTGCAGAAGGTTTGTGGAAGGATTTTCATCTATAGCCTCACCATTGACTAAGTTAACTCAGAAAAAGGTTAAGTTTCAATGGTCAGATGATTCTGAGAAAGCTTTGCAGAAATGAAAACTAGGTTGACTACAACTCCTGTCTTGACTCTACCAGAGGGTTTAGATGATTATGTGATCTATTGTGATGCATCCAGGGTCGGCCTAGATTGTGTGTTGATGCAGCGAGGTAAGGTTATAGCTTTTGCTTCCAGACAACTTAAGGTGCATGAGAAGAACTACCCAACTCATGACCTCGAGCTAGCAGCAGTGGTGTTTGCACTTAAGATTTGGAGACACTACTTGTATGGTGTTCATGTAGATGTGTTCATTATTCAGTCTCAGCATGTTATAAATTTGGTCATTGCATCAGTTAGCTCAGTATTCAGTATATTCAGTATCTATATCATGTTTAGATTATTTCATTGCTTTATTGCTTTGTTCAATTATATGTTATTTCAACTTCACTTTATCCTGCATGCTCAGTACCTTTCAAGTACTGACGCATACATGCGCTACATCTTCTCGTGATGTAGGTTCAGGTTCTCAGCATCCAAATCACGCTTAGATTGGTTCCCGATCTCCAGTTCAGCAGCATCAGTGGTGAGTCCTCATTCTTCGAGGACTAGTGACATGTTTATCTTTATCGCTTTTAGTCTTTAGTTTCAGTTTTGCTAGACCTAGTTAGCGCATGTCCCAACATTTCTAGTCAATTTAAAGGCTTATTTCAGACATAGTTAGATTCAGCTTAGTATTTTGAGTTTGATATTTCTTTTTTATTAAACTCTCATATTTGATATATTCAGTTATAGTATATGGGTATTCCCCATCTTTTTAGATTTATTTATGAATTAGCTTCTGCATCAGTTTATTATCTTTAGTATGTGATACGCTTAAATTACACCTCCTTTCAGAAGCATAAGCGATCGTTATCAAGTAAAGAACCCAACTTGTAGGTTGGGATCGATCCCACGAGGAAAATGGTTTAGACTTTACTTTTAACCAACAATTATATTCGATTAGTCAAATTATTTCCAGAAACAGGTAATAAAAAGGGGGTTGTGCTTGTGTAAAACAAATAGTAAGACTTAATATTGTAATCTATAATTAAATTCAACTTTGGTTGTTATCAAGATAAGAGAAATAACTAGGGTACGCGTGTTTCCCATAATCTCATAACGCAGTAATCCTAGTAATAGCAATCCTTTTCTAGTGTATTACATGCAAAGTGATAAGTTAGGTATCTCTAAATCCTTGGTCCGGCATCTAGAGAATTTCACCCCGCACCTTGGTCCGGCTACGTGTGTATAATTTACTAACCCTTACCTTTACCTCATATTAGACATCATAATCGATGTTTGGCTTAGTTATTACTTCGCACCAATCGACACTAGCCTATTAGATAGTATCACACTAAATCTATGTTGATAATTCTTTTCTTGTTAATTACCTCCTTGGTCCGGCAAGTAGTAACAAGGCGAGTTCTAACATTGGCCACCGTTAAATAGACTTCTAAACGAAAGAATTATCAATGCATGCAAAATACTAGTCAAGAATTGCTTATTTACTATTCATACTTTGTTAATCGATCATGGTTCCCACAACCCTAGTTGTGGATTTAGTTACTCATATTAGCAAGAACACAATTCATAATCGTAGATGGAGAAATCATGAACTCACGTCAAGTGAATAGTAAACCCAGAAAATTAACTTGAATTGCAAAGCCAAAATCTTCAAAACGAACTTGGGAAATCAATAATTGCTAGGGTTGCAAATTAATCTCCAAAGTTACAAAGCAAAAATAGAATAATAGTGTGTAACCCCCAAAAACGAGGTTTACATGTCCTATTTATAGAAAACAAATCCTAAATAAAAAAGGAAACAAATTAAGGAAAGTTTTGTTCAGGTACGCGTCTTCGATGCACGAGACTGACTTACGGACCGTCGATGG